>NW_009593898.1:80391-101689 GCF_000690535.1 Cariama cristata | reverse complement strand
GGAGGCAGGTTCCATGGGTACGGCTGTTTGTCTTCCCGATTCACCTCTTTCTAGCCTGCGGTCGAACCAAAGCGTGGGAGCTGTGCAGACCTCTGCTGCTGGACTGCCAATTCCTTGCTGTGCATCCTCAGTGTTAAGGCAGCTGAAGAGAACTAGAGGGGTGATCCTAGACCATTTGCTTTGCCAGATGAGTGTTTTGTAAGAGGCAGCTATCAAATCTTGGTATGATGCTGATACAGCTTTAGGAGGAAAATGTGGTTTCTCTTGCCTCTCACATTTGGTACTGTCTGATTCCCTACCAGGGGATAAAGATGGTAGCAGCTGAATTTCTCATGGGAACGTAAGGACAAAAGTATTAATACAGAAGCGCAAGAAAGAAGGGAAAGGACCCTTTGTAGGCTTGTAGCTTCCAAAGAATTCACTGTAACGGCTTCTGTGCTATTTAATTACCTCATTGCCATTGTGAAAATGCTGTCATTAGGGTTTGCAGTTCTGAACTGATACAATGTTGAAATTCCCTTCCAGATTCTCAAGGATCAAAACGCAGCTCTGCAAGCTGAAGTTCAGAAGCTGCAGGCTCTCCTTTCTGAGCAGGTATAGCCAGTGTTCGCTGCGGTTGTATCAAGTATCTTCTGTTCTTTTTAGCTGCTTAAGTATTTTTTTTCTTAAGCTGGCCCCAGGCTGAGCTGGTTGGTGTCAAAGCCTGTTGCTTTTTAGGTATTTTTCTCTTCCGTGGAGGGTTCAAGTAAGGCAGTTGTGACTATCTTCTAGACTCAGTCAAGAGTGTCCAAACAAAATGTGGATTTTTTTTTTTTTCCTCCCCTGAAGAATGCTAGCTTAACACAAGCCAGAACTTATTTCTGCAACCTCTCCCAGTTTTATTGGCAATTTTCTGGAATAAAAAAAAATCTCATGAACAAACAGCCCTTCCAGGGGAGAGGGCTCTTGCTGGACTGTGGAGAGACCAGAGTAAGATCTTACCCTGCTTGTTTTCTTCCGTCCTGGAACAAATTCTCAAACCAGTAGTAACTGAAGAACAGACCCATGGAATGGGAGAACTATTTACATCGTGATGTCTTTTGTCCCTCATCTTCTATATTTCTGCCCATGGCACACCTGCTGCAACCAGCATGACTGGTACTCATGCAGAATGCTGCAGGTTCAAAGCTCTTGTGTTGCTCAGCCCCATCTCCTTTGCGAGGGTTGCCTAGGAGAGCGCTTGTGAACACCCCTGACTTTGTACCACTGTGGAATGAGAAAACTTCCTGAAACACTGGAAAAAGATTTGCAGGACAGGAAACCTTTTCCTTTCCTGTACTGGTGTCTGCTAGCCAGCAGCTGCCTGTCTGGAGCAGCTCTTTCTGCTGGCGGAGAACCAGATTTGCAGTCCTTATTCCCCTGGGTCTGGCTGATTTGCTCTCCTGTCTGAAATAGTGGGGCTGATTTTTCTTGTAGCTGGCTTATGTTTCTTGTGTGGTCTCACAATGTGTTTTCGAGAAATCATAAATGTTCTACTGAGTGAGCCTCAGGTAGAGCTTGTGGTTTTGATAAATGCTCAAAAGAGGCAGTTTTTTCAGGTACTGGGCTGGCTGCTGTGGATTAGGTGCTGCACAGTACTTGGCATGCTTGGCACTCCCTAGGATCACCGGGATCCCATGTCCCATAGCATCTTGTCGCCAGAACTCCTTTAGTCCATCGATGTGAAATCATCAAGGCATTGGGACTGGATCTGTATGTCCTCTAAAAGATTGACATCTTTCCAGCATCAGTATTAAACACCCATTCCATGAGGACGTTCTCCCCCTACTTTATTTTGCTTTCTGGATTAGTGTGATAACTAAGATTCTGGTTAAGTTGATGCTCTCTACAGTTACTTCTGTTTCTAAAATCACAAGCCGTTATTGATCCAATTAATGATCACCCTATTGTGTTTTTTTTATAGGCAAACAAAGACTTGTTAGAGCAGATGGAAAGAAGGTAAGAAACTTCTTGAAACAGAGGCTAAAATAAAGATCCAGTTTTGCTTGCAGCAATGTTACTGTTGATAGCTAAACTGCCTTGAAAGGTTAACTCTCTTTTCCCTAATAGTCACTTTTGATTTCTCAGCATGAGAGAGAGGGATGATAAAATCAAGACGGTTGAAGAGCTGCTTGAGGCAGGACTCATACAGGTGGCTAATAAAGAGGAGGAGCTGAAGGTAAAACCTCTCATATTGTCTTTTTATGGGGAAGTAGAGATTAAGTGCTCTTGTGCAAAGTGTGTGTTTGAGTGCTTATAGTGCAGCCTGAGATCATTCCATTTGAATAGGAAAAGAATCTCGTGGAGGCAAGGTTATAACCTTTTTGGTAAGACAGACTAAGCATGAGCATTGATGGTGTACAGTCAGGGCTCCTCTCTGTTTAGCCTAGAGGAGATTTTGCTAGGATGTGTACCTTGTCTTTTGGAATGAAGTGAACACATCTCCAGAGCTGTGTGTTTGACCTAATCTGCAACAAAACTGTCTTTAGAGAAGGGTGTTTTGTAAAAACTTGGCCGTGTGGAACTCTTGCATCTTTTTGCTTAGTTGGTAATCTGAAGGATTAAATGAATTATAAACTAGTGATGCTTCTGTGATGATGCTAAAGGTATTTCCTTCCTGTTCTGTTTATAAAGAAGCTAGTGATGGGAAGTCTGGAAAGCCAGTACAAAAATCCCTGTCTGTTTTCAGCTGGGTTTTACTGGAAAGCTGTGTCCTGTCTACCTGGACATATCCAAGACAATGCTCACTTTCTTAAACTCACCCTAAATTCCAGGTGCATTGCTGACCCTCCTGTACTTGGGGAGGGGTTGCACGCTAGCCAGCTGTCAGGTTACTAAACAGATGAAGACGTGAGCACGTCACCCTGATGTTTCCTTGCACTCTAGCTTCCTATAGATCGAAGTCCACTCTGAGTTGTCTGTAATGAATAATTAGTCCATTGAATACTTTGGCTCCAGCTGCTGCAGAGGGGGTCTCTTTCAGACTTTCCGTCTTTCACTTGTTCTAAAAGAAATGACTTTTCCATCAAGCTTAACACTTTTTCCCCAACAAATGAGTCTTTCATTATCTGTGTGTCTGCTTTCAAAGGCACTGCGAACGGAAAATTCATCCTTGAGAAAAGAACTTCAAAGTCTGCAGATTCAGCAATCGGAGCAGGTAGTACTTTTCATCTAAAACTTTTATTACACCTAAACTAAATCTAAAAGAATCTTGCTGTGGTTGCAAAAGTCAAGGGAAAAAGGTGAAGATGTCTTTGAAGCCTCTTGGCAAAGCATCCTGTTTTCTTGCAGCATTGGTCTGGAAGCTGATACTTCTGTCAAATACTTCCTTTGCATACATGTCAGAAACATGACAGATGTAAAGGTTCCAATCACAGTGGCGGTTCTGGGTCAGTTTGAGTTTGCCATGCACTGAAATGGCTGTGGGTTGCTTTTTTCCCCAGAAGCCTAGTGCAGCGAGCCTGGCTGGTGGGCAGCTCATACTGCATCAGCTTCATTATGCGTATTTGAGCTTTCTGATGTTAATCCATACTCGTGCAGGTTGACTTAGCCCCCTTCTGTTTATGTCTCTGTTCAGTGACACTGTCACAGTATTTTTGCTTTTGATGTGCACTCGGTGCCGATCAGAAGTGCCTTTCCTTGGCATCCAGCTCTGCCTGGACAGCTCAGGAGGGCACTTAATTTCTAGAAAATCATTTATGGGAGAGGGGAAGCACAATAATTGTGGAGAGGTGTACCGTAGTGCCAGTATGAAAAGATTAGCTGATCAAATGCTGGTCCTGAACCTCAGCCTCTCCTGGTAAAGATGGTGTGAGTTTGCTTTTGTTTTCGTGGAACTTGCAGCAGACTTGGCGTTACTGCTTTGCCAGACACTGGAGACCAACAGTTAATTTTCTCAGGAGCAGCCAGATAGATAAAATCGTTAGACTGGCACTGGGTAAACTACGTACCAGAGTACTCAAGCTCTCTACTCCTTACCCCTCAATGCCTGCAGATTGTTTTGCGCTCTTCTGTTTTTCCTAAGTTGAAGCTCTGTTTTGAACAGGTTTCCTTCCAATCGCTGGTAGAAGAACTCCAGAAAGTGTAAGTTACTGCACAGATTTAATTTCTGATTGTTACTTCTGTCGGTCTTTATTCTATGACTGCAAGTGTTTTGCTTCACTGAAATGATTTGCTTTTCAGTGGGTGAAGTGTGCGTGTGTGGCAGGAAGCATTATCACTTTGGAAATGTGTCATGTCAGATCAATACCTTGTGAAAATCCAGTTGCTTCTCTGCTAAGCAATTAAGTTCGGAAGACTAACTTTGACTAGATGAGGAATTGCACTGAGTTGTCAGATAATTGTTTTTCTTCAGTAGGCACTGTAAAAGGAGGGAGCTTGTTTGCTCTGTATGTGTATTTGAATTGATAAATACTTTACTGGAATGTCCAGTGAAGGCTGAAGTTAAGTGTGTATCATTCCAGGGACTAATGATACCTTAATTTTGCATTTTTAGACAGTGATAGTGTCTACTTAGCATGTGAACTACTCGTTATATAAAGCCAGCTTGTTCTGCACTATTCCCAGTCTTATTCCTCCTGTTTGTTTCTCCTGCTTGGTCCCACTGTGGAACCCAGAGGCTGGCGATGTGATGTGATAGCAGAACCAAAGCTTGTGTATTTTCTCAAGTAACCCAGTTGTTCAGCCAGCCAATGTTGTTCCTCTACTCTCTTTTTTTTAAGGATCCACGAGAAGGATGGAAAAATAAAGTCAGTGGAAGAACTCCTACAAGCCGAAATCCTTAAAGTAGCAAACAAGGAGAAGACTGTTCAGGTATCTATCTCTGCAATACCTACCTTCCTTTCTGTGTCTATGCCACTGACTACCACTTATTTGTTACTGCATGGAATTCTATAGTGATGAATTTGTAGCATCCGTTTTTGTGGCGTTTTTGTGTTTCCATTGTCCAATCCTGTCTGTTTTGTCATTGAAAAGGCTTTGACACAGGAAATAGAGGCTCTGAAAGAAGAAGTAGGAAATTCCCAGCTTGAGATGGAAAAACAGGTAAAATACCTTAGTGCCAGAAGTGTGAAACAGCCTTGCCTTGGATGCGCTGCTCACTCATTTCTGTTCTAGTGTTTTCTTTCACTGGTGAATGTCATTGGGTAAGGGAACTTTTTAATGGTAGAGCTACACTATTTTTTGGATATAAAGCCGTAAATAGATAGTGTGACTACTGCTGTCCTTCAGAAACCACATTCCTCTGGATGCCTGAGCCTTTTGGACTTTTAGTGTGAAATTTGGCAAGAATTGCTCTAACTTAAATCATTGTAGCATAAGCTCTGACTGGGCGTATTGCACACTGTCCCTGTAGTAAATATGAAACCCTGGGACATCTTTTGAGGCTGACAACTTGGAAATCTCAAGTGTGGAAGGTGTTTCTCCTTTTGTTGGCCTTTCTGTGTTGCTAGAACAATACCACAGGCCCAGATAGTATCTGATTTCCAGGTAAATCTAAGACTCTGTTTTCTTTCTAGTGTTGAAAGAAAGCCTGTCTTGGCAGAGTAAGTTTTACTCTAGCTATCAGGAATGCAGAAATGGAGGAGTACTGGCTTTTTTTGGTGGCATGCTTGCTGTCTAGCATCCACAACGGGAACCCACGTTTCCTTAGGGAGCCCATTCTGCAGGCAGCTTAATCCATCGTGCTGTCAGGAGGATTGCTTGCTTGTTTATGTGGCTTGGTTTTTTCTTCGGTCTGTGCTTTTTTCAGTCTTTCTAGCTATATTCCAACATGTCACCCCCTTTTCTTCTTTCCTTAGTGTTAAAGTTTTGTCCTTTTTAGGCAAAGCTTCATAGAATGTGTTTCCGTCTTGGGCTTTTCCTCCAAAGCAAATTCCCAGCAACTGGAGGAATTATTTGTGTGTGTTTCCTTCCCTGGAGCTGACACAGAACCTGGAACAAAATGCAATTTGGAGTTGCCATCTCTGGAAAGCTACGTATGAGGGATGCTTGCTCCAACTTGCTCCAAAGGTGCTGTGTTATGCACCTTTTGGTCTCCTGCAAGCAGAATAGAGGTTTTTGGGAATGTCTGAAACTCGTGTTGTGGTAGAGGTCTAAATTGTCCTCTGGCTGTTTGGACAGCCAGTATCTACACAGATAGCCACTGTCAGGCTTTTATACAAAATTCAAAGGAAACGTTCCCACTAAATCTTGTTTCTTCAATCCATGTTCAGCCTTAGAATGGGAATTTAGGAGAGTTCTGATATTGCAGAGAGCATCTGAAAAGCACTTGCTTGTGCAAAGGTCTAAATGACCAGGGATGATCTCTCTGATTTGAGCTGCAGTTGCTAGTGAGATGGTTGTCATCAGTGTCTGCTTCTTCCTTTGTCTGTCGTGGTGGAAGCATGCTCCCGTGGGCCTGCTTGTGTTCCCATTTGCACTGTTTTCTTTCCTGCTCTGGAAGTCACATTTTAAATGTGGAGACAGTAAACAGTGGAGACACTTTGCTTCTCATAATTTATTTTCCCACCAAAAAAAAAAGCATGTTTATGCTTACGTAACTGTAATAAATAGTGCCAATTTTAATAATGTCTAATGGCTTTTTCCCCTGTTTCTTCCTAGAGCAGTTCATAGCATTTCTGTGTTTTTCCACGTGCATTGAACTGAAGTACTGATTATTTTCTTTAGGTGTCAATTACATCACAAGTCAAAGAACTTCAGACTCTGTAAGTACGGTTGTTGACATGTCTGATCTGCCCTGTGCACCTCTTGCTTCCCTGCTCCGATCTATTTTGAGTTAAAATGTTGTTACCTGGTGTCTGGGCTTTGCATGAAGTGATGCAGGCTATTAACACTGGTCTTAGTAGACATGTGTCCGTATTAGAAATATCTGGTTCTGAGACGGCAAACAAGGTGAAGTGCTACATGGCTTCATGAGTCCCAATTATATACTACAGGGAATTAAATTCAAGTCAGGATGGAAGGATGTAAGCAAGGCACTGTGGCAAACTTTGGTAATATCTGTGCTGTAGCTGGGTGGATAAGTGAGGATTGAGCCACCGTGGTCATCAGTCCCTTGTGTCCCCAGCTGTGGAGAGGAAAGGAAGTATTTTTAGATGAGAGCACACGCGTGTGAAATCCCTGCAATGTATGTTGGTGCAGAATTTGTCTGCTTTCATGTAATGAGCAGTTCTGTTGATCACGGGTGTCTCCTGCTAACCCAGACTGAAGTGGAAGTGTTCACACATTGATTTTTAGTGGGTAAATTGTGTTTGTGCCTTTGCTGACATATGCTGCTTTTGTTACATGCTGCAAAGCATAGGATGTCTTTTCTTCAGGTGGATGAAAGAGCAAGCATTTATGATGTGTGTTTAATGGTACAGGTTGAAGGGGAAGGAAAAGCAGGTGAAAACCATGGAGGCCTTATTGGAAGAGAAGGAGAAAGAGATTGTTAAGAAAGGAGAATGGCTGCAGGTAAGCTTCCTTGGTATTCTAAAGGGAAATAAGTTCTGTTGCAGTATTTCTGGCTGTGGAAAAGTTACGTTGACACTTCTAAACTTGCTTTTTTTTATCCAAAGGGTCAGAAAGATACAATTGCACAATTAACCAGTAAAGTTCAGGAGTTGGAACAACAGAACCTGCAACAGCTCCAACAGGTATGGCCTGCAGAGTGGATGTGGTTTGGGAGGGCTGCTCAGTTGAACTGGCAGATGTTTTTGTCCTTACAAAGGGCTTGTACTGGCTTCAACCTACAGAACTATTTTAAATCCTACTTGACTAAACTGATAGTCTAGAGTGCAGAGAGCCTGCTAGTTCAACTGTGTTCATCCAAAACAGGTTTTACATAGATAACAAGTTCTGAGAGCTTTTCTTTAAGCTGATGATACTATGCATAATGAGTGGCTTTGGTGATCTGAAAACTTAGAAGCTCATAGACAGAAGCATTGCTGTGTCATAGGTACCTCCTTGCCAGACTGAAGTAGCATCTTTGTAGGGCTGTGGTCATGGAGGAACTCTTGCTGTAACTGAATGTAGCAGCTCCTCTTGAAGCGGTCAGGCTTTGCTGTGATTCCTTCCTGCCTCTACCTGTTGCAGAAGTTGCAACTGGCTGGAATATTTTTCTCCTTCACTGGGCTTGAGAACAGGCAACTGGACATCCTCGAAGCCAGGTGTTACTTAATGGAAGAATTTTTCCACTAAGGTGGTATTCTAGCTCTGTTTGGATTTTTGTTGGTGATAAAGGGGAGCAGCTGAATTGCACCATTGTTTTGGGTGGATGTCTAGACAGGCTTTTATCCTAGGGAAAGGTGGAATGGAGAGAAGTTGGCTGGTGTGAAGTTTGGGATGCTTGGTGTAAGCCGTGCTTCTAAAATCAATTATGTGTTTAGATATTCTTGAAGCAAAGTCTGATGCAAAATTCCTGGTATTTCTGTGGCAAATGTCTTGAAGCTGTGTGATGCCCCTGCTCATGCAAAGAGTTGCTGTTAATTTGAAAGCTTTACTGTGCAATCAAAATGAGGCTGGGAATTACTTTGTTTTTCAGATACCTGCTGCATCCCAAGTCCAGGAACTGGAGAGCCTGTGAGTACGCTTAGTAGCAGTTTCTCAAGTACCTACTGATAATAAACATTCAGTGCTGGCGTTTTATCTGAAATTGGAATATATGAATTGGTTTCAAGAATTTTATGGGCTTTGCTAAAATAAGCTGTTAGCGCCGATGGATGTACACCAGCCAGCATGTCTGCTGCCATGTATAATAGCAAGCGTCTGGCATCCCTGCCTGGCGTGCCTAAGTAGTGGTGCTCGTATACTTTGCGAAAGTGAATGATCGCCCAGGGCTCTACTAACTAGTGAAATTGCTGCTACTTCTTGTGTCTAGTGATAATTTCTCCTTCTGTTTAGCATGTTTAAAAGAGTGTGGATTTAAGCGCCTGTGGCTGAGTCGGTAAAAGCAATGAACAGATACAGTTTGCCGTTTTCAGTCTGAGTCGCAATAGCCAATTCTCCAGCTCCTGTTTTATGGAGAAATGCTGCCAGACTTTCCTCTGTTTTGACTCTGCTTTGTCTGGCTGCTCTAAGTCAGAGGAAGGTTGTATGTGACTGTGCCAAAAAGGGCTCCCTCTTCAATGCGGCTCTTGTAATGTGCTGCCCTCCTAGCAGAGCTCCTGTATAGCCACTACATGGGGACCTAAGGCACACTTACCTTTAGGAGACTGTCCCCAACACCTTCAGAGCCAGCTGGCTTGCAGGGTTTGCTCCAGTGATCAATTGCTTCTCTCCAAGTTCAGCTCTAAATGCTGTTGAGATCAGCTATGACTAAATGTGTTTGCTGATTGACATGTGAAATGACTAGCTTGCTTCAGGCCAGTTCTTAGCAGGTAAGTGTTTGCAACACATGTTGTTGCAACTGGCATGTATTTTAGTTAGCTTTCTTGGTTTGGAGCCATAGTGCCATGGTTTCTTTGTGCATGTGCTCTCTTTTTTGCTGATTATTATATATAGCATACAAAACTAATTTATCTTCTGCTGCTGAAAGCTGTACCAGCTAGAGTGTCTATCCCTTTTTAGCATAAATTCTTACTTTAACCCTTTTTTTTCCTTATTTCCTAAACCACCTCTGCAGATTGAAAGGGGAAGAAGAACAAACAAAGAAGTTGAAAGCTGTAGTGGAAGAAAAAGAGAGAGAAATTGCAAGCCAAATAAAACAGTTGCAGGTAAAGTTTTGATAGAAGCATCTTGTGTTGTAAGGAGTGTTTGTGTTGTGAGTGTGCATGTGTGTATATATTTGTATACATGTGTATATATTGCCTCTCTTCTTTCAACAGGATATGCAAAAGGAAAATGAGTCTTTTAAAGTTCAGATTCAAGAACTAAAGCAGGAGAATTGCAAACAGGTACAGCTTCCAATTGCAGTGTTACTGAGTGAAGTCAAAGGGGCTGGTGGTAACTTGTATGGATGGCACGGAAAACTGGTAGTAGTACTGACCATGCAAATCCAGGGACAACTTCAGGGCTGGATTGCACTAAGCCAGCTTTGCTGGCTGTTGCATATCTATTCCTGCTTCCTTTTATCATGTGGATTTGCAGCCTTGTGCTCTTTCTTATGCCTGCTGTGTTCTCATCTAGCTTTCCACTCCTGTCTTTACACGCTATATCACAGCCAGGGTTCTTGTGGTCAAAGGAGGCTGGACGGGACTCCCTTGAAGGCCCAAGAGTACAGCTGCTTAGTCTTGCAGCAGTGCCTGGTTAACAAGGCAGGTGATGGCCTCTGCACCAGTCTCTGCTGCTGGTCTGCTCCTAATGAGTTTCTGATCTGTTTATAGGCATCTCTGGCTGTCCAAAGTGAGGAGCTTCTGCAAGTGTAAGTACTGCCAGAAGTTGAATGCAATAGATAAGCGCTTCATTTCACTTATTGCTCAGGAAACTTAAAAGATGAACGAAATGCCAAATGTACAATACCAATGTGTGAGAAGTGGCTGGTAAAAAAAAAAAATAAAATCTTTACTGTCTAATAAAACTTGAACGTAGAGATTCTGTTCATGCTAATAATCCTCAGCTGCAATCTTCTGCAGACAGTGCTTGCAATATATTGTGCCCACAATGTATGCAAGCCATGATTGACTTAATTTTAAATGCATGCCAGCTCAATTGTATGTCTGAAGAGTTAAATGTTGGTGTTTCAAGCAAAAGTGACAGGCTTTTTTCTTGGAACTTCAGCTTAGTAGAGGGTCATTCGTATTATAAAATCGTCTGGTGGAAATCTCTTCCCAGGGAAAATCTCAGAGGTAAAACTGTGTTATAATGTAGAGCTGAAGCACACCAAAGAACTATGTGGAAGCTAATGCTATACCGGCTTATATTGTGCTACACAAATTGCCACTGTCATGCATTTTTGGCTGGCTGAATTACTCTTCTTTTAAGTTAAATGACTTATAAATTGTGGACTAGGTGCTTGAAAAAGAATGCTCTCATCCAGCAGGCAGTGCCTGTTTTGTGGTGTTGTACTAGCGTGGGCTGGCTGACTTACCCTCGTCTAATGCGTTGCCTTTCCGTGGCCTTGATAAATGTGTGCAGATGCCTGTTGTAGGCAAACAACAGCTTTACAATGGGCTTTACTCTGGCAGCCCGCAGTTCGCAGAGCAGTAGGAAGCAAGCGGTACTGCCAAGTCAGTGAGAGCAGCTTTTCAAAGAGAGCGTGTTGCTGGAAGGGGGCAAGTTAGTGTATGTGAAAAGATGTCTGCTTCGCTTGAGATTTCTGAAATGTCTCCTGACTTCTTCATGGTTCTTTTTGCTAATTCAGGGTTGCAGGTAAAGAGAAGGAAATCGCCAGTCTCCAAAATGAGCTCGCCTCTCAGCGAAATGCTTTTGAGCAACAGAGGAAAAAGAACAATGTAAGGAAATTCTTCCCCCCACCCCCCAAAAAACCCCAACACCCAAACCCCAAAGAACAACCAAACCTGAGTGCACAGCACTCCTTGATGCGTAGGGCATTATGCTGAGAACATATTTCTGACAATTACCTGCTGTATTGTGTCCCCTGGACACTCCTCTCCTCTCTTCTTGGGGGTGACTAAGCATACCTTACTTGACTGCTCACAGTTTCGTCAGCTCTTTGACAAGTTGCTGTTTTGATGAGAGGGAGGAGACTTGCCAGGAGACACATCCTGCAGCAAGTTCTCAGACTTGGATTCAAGCCTTGTTAGCCCTGTCCAGAAACACGTCCTTTGCCAAGGGAAGAAGGGGGAGTTTGGGGAGGGAAGATGGGAGGGTGAAAGGTGCTGTGCTCTGACCAAATTACAGTCTGTGTGCATGGACATGGGAGGAGGCATTACCTTCAGGGCTTGCAGATCTGGCTCTTCCTATTCCTAAGAGTGACTGATCCTCATCTTCTGAAGGAAGTGAAGGACAGTGACATTTCACTTACAGCAGCCGCTGCTCATGCGGTATGTGTTGTTTGTGGGTGGAAGTAGACATTGTATCTTCTATCACAGAGCTGTGATGCTATGTCCTTGTAATACATCACCTGTGCAGGACAAGAGAATGGCATCTTTTAAGTTATATGGAAGAAAGTCGTTAAAAATACAGGCTTTTTAGCTCACCTGTCTGTCCTTGGTAGCCTATAAAGTTCAATGAATACTGTGCAATAAGCTTTATTACTTAAAAGTGGGACAATGTAAGGAAGATGCACAAGGAAAATAATGAGAATATGAGCTTTTGAGCAAGTAGTGTTGCTTAAGAGCTGAAATAAAGTAGAGGGAAAGTGGCTGAGTAATCTCAGAAAACAGATGAGCTGGAAAGGTAGAGCATATGCCTGTCTGTTTCCCGGGGAATTGCAAGGTTTAAGTACCCTTCGTAGTGCAGACAGAAATCTGGCTAATGCTAAAGGCAGACCATGCCTGTAGGTCCCAGCTTCCCACACTGCAATTTTGTCCATCTTGGTTTTATGTCCTGTGAAACAGCCCTTAGGATAGCAGGCAAATAGAAGTGGTAAAGTAAGCACTAGTGTAGGTACATGCTAGGATTTGGATGACACTTTGCGTGATAAATTAAAAAAAAAAATACATCCTTTCAGAAATAGCCCTTTGCTAGAGCAGTGTGCTATGAGGGTTGAAAAAAAAAAAATCTAAATCCCAATCACCGTAATCTCCTCCCCGCAAGGCCCACCATCCCTCCTAGATAAGAGCTGCAAGGCTCTTTTATAAGAGATCTTAGCCTCCTAACTGAGCTTGCATGTTGACGTCTTGTGGAGTACACGTTTGATGACCTCGCCAAGAAAGATGCAGGAGTGCAGCACGGCACGGTGGTGTTTCCATGCGGATCTGGGGTGTGCTCGCCACTGGTGAAATCCCCAAATCTCCTAGGAGGGCTGGTGAGCAGCAAACCAGTTTTCTTTGGGCACAGTGGAGAGAGCTACGTGGGTAAATGCTGCGAACCGAGGCCCTGAGCTTTGTGTTCCTAAAATCAGCCCTGGCGTAGTAGGTTTGGGCTGAGGTCCAAGGATCTACGCAGCTAAATCTGGTTGCAAGATCAGGGGCATAAATGTGTACACCTCCATGTATACTGGGGTCCATGCTGGGTTCTGCAATGCGACATGCCTAACACTCTGTTGTGTAATCTGTGGTTTGGTGTCTGTGTTCTCACTACTTTTGAAAACTTCCCTCTTTCTTCTTACAAGTGCAGTCAAAGTGTGAGGTCGCTGTAGCGATACGCTCTGCAGTAACACTTGGATCAGTTTTGGACATGGGGGCAGGTTGGGCAGAAATTGGCATTTTTTTTTTCCCCTCTTTTCATTCAAACTCTTTGAACATCACACTCGTTTTTGCTAGTGTATGTCATCTTACCCAGCAAAATCATCTTGCAGTAACCAGCATTTAAATGCAAATGGTGGAATGTAATGCAAAATATATCTCTGAAGTAAAAGCGGAAACAGTTTGAATATTGGCTGAACTGAAATCATTCTTTCTAAAAATGATTAGGACCTTCGGGAGAAAAACTGGAAAGCAATGGAAGCATTGGCATCAACTGAAAAATTGCTGCAGGACAAAGTGAACAAGACTGCCAAGGTTGTAATGTTAACTGCTAGAAACGATGCGTTAAGCTAGAAGCAGATCTGCAGCTGTTTTTTTTTAAATGAAATGGAGGCATTTAACTTTTACTGCAATTTAAATATAGTCTGTTCTGAGTGATCATTCATATACTTTCACCTCTGCTTCTTCCTGTTGTCTTCAGGTTTCTTTTTTTTATCCTTAGTTTGTGGGCATGCTGATTTTTGATTTCTGTTTGCTTAATTGTTAGAGCTGTTGTGAATTGTTTATTATGGGCATGCTGATTTTTGATTTCTGTTTGCATAATTGTTAGAGCTGTTGTGAATCGTTTATTGTTTGTGGGGAGCTCTAGAATAAAAACTGTGCTGGTGAGCAACCTGCTTTCTTCTACTTGGGCTTTCACTATGCTTGAATAAATCTAGGACTAAATTATGATTTAAAAACCTGGGAACTTCTCAGGAAAACAGTGTCACCACAGCTGTGAATTTCCTCCTTGAAAGCATATGAAGCTCGACAGGTACCGTCGGAGCCAATGTTCAAAATCATACGGGGTGTGAATTGCTCTGAAAGGAGCTTGCGATTGCTATAAACCTGATTTGGTGGTAATTGCCACTGTGCAGAATGGAAAAAGAAAGCATCAAAATAACTTTAAAAACACAAGTCAGGTAGCTAGAAGCACAGGAGCTCTGATTTGGGATTGTGCGTCTGTGTTTTGGAGATGTCTCTGCTCTTCGCTCGGCCCCGTGTTCAGGGAAGTTGTGTACCTGCTTTTGCTGTGTGCTAACGCTTGCCTGCTTTCTCTTGCAGTCGGAAGACTTCATCAAACAACCATTTACCACTTCTCGGTGGTTCCTAAATTGCTGAAAACTAACACACTTGGCACAACTTCACAACCTAATGTCTCCTGTCCGTTTCTGTCTCTGAATCTCAACCTACTAATGCCACCAATCTCTTGCAGCAGAGGAACTCGGAGCAGCAAGGCGCAGTAACAGCGATGTCAAAGAAAAAAAAACCAAACCCAAATATTAGTGAAGGATTTTTGCTGAAAGTTGCTTTCTGCGCAGCATTTCAGGCTTTCTGCATTTAAATTTAATGGGAGCCTGAGCATCATATGGCTAAATTAAACCAATCTGCCACAAATACAGCAAGCTAAGATCTTGCGGCTTGTCTGCTTTTAATGTTAAATAAATGGAATGATAGATCTGTGGTGCCCTTGGCTCTGTGTATTTGTATTTGCAGAGCAATGACAAAGAAAACCTGGAGATTGTCACACAGCTCTAATAATTATTTCCCATTGCATCCAAGCTTGGGGAAGGAGGATGTAAAGGTTTCCCTCTTGAGTACTTAAAAGTAATATTTAGAAAATACGATCTTGCTTTCTTGGCCTGGTTCAAATGTGCATTAACACAAAGTTTCCTTTTGACTTTAATTCTCTGTTTTTATTGTGGTGATGTTAATTTATGGTGATTTTTTTTTCCCCACCTAAAATTGTTTAAAATAAGTACAAATTAAAAAAAAAAGTTGATTGACCAAACTTCTTGGTTTTGAGATTGCTCAACTTCAGTGGTGGGGTTGGTGTGATCTGTGGATGCAGTTACTCAGCACAGTGTAGTTTAGTTCGTGTTGTGAACAAGTGAATGATGGTGTGATTTCTGTGCAAGCAGGCTAGATTGGAGGAGAACTTAAAATAAAAACTTAAGCATGAACAAATGTGAAGGCCAAATTCTGAAGCAATTCAGTGTCAATTTTTGAAGCGATTTGCTGTCAATTTTCGAGACTATGGTGCCTTTCTCACTTAAAAAATGACTTTCTGGGTTAAGTAAGTTACTCTAGGCATAGAAGAGGCTATTGCCAGGTCCGTGGAGCTTGTTGCCCAATTTCACGTGAGCCTTTCTCTTGGTTTAGGAGAAGCAGCAGCATTTGGAAGCTGCCGAGGTGGAGACACGCGAACTACTCCAGAAACTGTTCCCTAAAGTCTCTCTTCCTTCTAACATGGTAAGAAAAGTGGCTCTTCCTACCCTACTGCTGGGGCCCAGGGAGCTCTGGTCCTGTTGCGTTGGGCAGTCTGGAGCATTTCCCTGCAGCCCCGTCTGCCCCAAGGTTTTTGCAGTGGGACTTGAGTGTCTTCTGCTGGTAATACCTGTACTTGACAGCAGCAGAGAGGCAAAGCTGCAGGCAGTTACAAGAAAAGTGTTAAAACAAAAAAGTTATCACTACCTTGGGGTTTGTTGTGGTTTTGGTGTGTGTTTTTTTTTTTTTTTTTTACCTCCCCAACGTCTGATTCATCTGCCTTTGTTATCTTGTTTCTAACCAAGAGAGTAAATTTTCAGGGGCGGATAAGGTCTGCTGCATGCTTGCTCGCTGTCTGGCGTGATGGGGATGCAGATAACAGCTGGCCCGCCTTTCCAGAGGGGTTGTGCTGGCTTGGTGCCTGGCAATACAGTTCAGAAGGCTTTTGTTTTGCTCCTAAATTTCCTTTGAAAAACCACTGATTTCCAATTTTAATATTCTTGGTGGCTTTCACTTCTTTGCGAGGGAAGTGCACTGGGTTCATATGGTTTAGATTGTGTGAATGATATGAAGTGAAGCTGGAAAAATGGGGTCTACATTTCATTTGTAACGTCCGCAAGTTTTGAATATTTCTAGTTCATCAGGAGATTAACTGTAGCACATTTCAGAATAATTTTAAATACGAATATTCAAAACCTGTAGACGTCTTTAAAAAGACTGTTTCTGTAAGGTTATAAAACAGTCTTCCTAGTGAGGTCCCTAGAATTACGTAGCAAGCGTCTGCTTTAACTGCTCAGGGATTTTGGAAAAGATTCTTTTAAGTCTTCAAATATTTCTTGTAGAGCCCTGACACTTGCAGGGAGACCTCTGTCACCCAGTTGTATTTTGGCACTTCCAAACCCCTGTGAACTGTGTGTGTCTCAACCTCGTGCTCCTGGATTGCTGCCCACCGACTGTCAGCTTGGCTCGGCTGTGTGCAGTACTAGTCGAACAACTGCTGTCAGGCTGTGTTGTAGCTCCGAGGAATTAGGGGACTGAAACACTGCTTCGTAAACCTGCGCTTGGGAGGCAGATATCCTGAAGATAGGCTTCTTGAGGTTATTCTCAGCTTTAACTGAATGTGTTTCCCAACAGAGCCACAGCGAATGGATATGTGGGTTTGAAAAGATGGCTAAAGAATACTTGAGAGAGGCTTCGGGATCTGAAGATGTCAAGGTAGGCACGAATGGTGGACAGCTTCCTTATGTGTCACGTAGGATATTTTCCAGTATAAATCTTGCAAATTGTGCTCTAGATTGTAAAGTTCAAATGGGTGAACAGGTGACAAAATTGTTTTATGGATATTTGCGTCTTGTAAATCAAAAATGTATTTGCATCTTTGAAAAGGACCTTGTGAAATTGTTCATGAAATTCAAAATCCCAATTCTCTTTTGCAAGCAATTAATTTGTTTTTGGGTGAGTCGGAGTTACTGCAGTAACTCATGTAAAGGTTGTGATTTGAGTATTGAGAGCTGTGGGTGAACATTGCACTTGCTGTTGATGTCTTTGCATGGGTTGGAAAGACAGACCTGCCAATGTGAATGATACCATCGCACTTGATGAAATAAGAGAAATAATGGAACTCAAATCCGTCAGCTGAGACATGACTCTTCTGGTCCCTTTTCTCCTTTGCCAGGCTATGGAGCAGAAGTTGAAGGAGGCTGAGGAAATGCACATACTGCTGCAACTGGAGTGTGAGAAATACAAATCGGTTCTGGCGGAGACGGTAAGCAGGATGCCTGGTCACCTGTGCCTTGTGATCTTCAAGCTGCCTTTCTTCTGCTGTAAGCTTTCAAACCCCACTCTCTTCTTAGGAGGGGATTTTACAAAGGCTACAGAGGAGTGTGGAAGAGGAAGAAAGCAAATGGAAGATAAAAGTTGAAGAATCACAGAAGGAACTTAAACAGGTATTTCTAAAGATCCGCTTTTTGAGGCAGCCAGGCAGCTTCTGCTTGAAGTCGCAGAGGGTGTTTGAGCGCTGTGAAGGCAGGTGTAGAACAGCCCTAGCTGCCTGGTTTGATGTGTGCATGACCAGCGGATGAAAAAGGTGAAGTCTGCAACTGGTATAATAGGAATGGTCCCTCCTTATAACAATAGTATTTTTGATGCTCTGATACTTAGTTTCATGCCAAGAGTGACACTTTTTTTTTGGGGAACATATTTCCATTTAAAAAAACCTAAAAAGTGGAGGAGTGTTGATGTCTTTAGATTTGTGTGGCTATTCCTGTTGCCATCTTTAGAGAAGCAAGAACAAATGAACAGCACGTGTGTAAGGTCTTTGACCATTAAGGCAATCTGTGTCTCAGTCCTTTGCAGGTGATGCAGGAGGCAACCAAATAGCACATAGTAATATTAGTGCTGACGGGATAGGAAGCCAAAGATGAAGGAATGTACATGTCCCATTAATGTACCCAGAATATATATTTTTCTGATCCTGGCAACTCAGACTGTATTTCTGTTAAGCAGCTGCTTGTGTGGTTTTTTCTCCAAAGTCCATTTGTGAACAGATACAGACTCTTTGTGCTAAAATTTAAGTATCATATAATCATAACAGTTTTCTGGAAGCTGTTAAAATACTGCTTAATCCATTATGGTCAACTAATTACACTTGAAATTGCCTGCAAAGCCTTCCTTTTTAGGAAGGCTCTGTTGCTAGCAAAAGTGGTAAGAAAAAAGCCTTTTATGTTCCTTTCCTAATCTAGAATTAAAGTAGGTCAAACTGCTTTTTTGAAAGAAATTATTTCTAAAGTACTTCTGCTTAGTAAATTTGAATGCCAGAGTATGAGCCTGGAGCAAACAGATAGATGATTTATAAACGTCTTGTTTGAGGGGCTTATAAAAGGTTGTCAGATCTTGAACTATAGATGTGCTACCATCTGCTGCACTTACAGAGCCTCTAAGGCTAAATATGCTGGGTTTGGCTACATACAGCACGTGGATGGAGATGGTCTTCCCTGTCTAAGAAAGATATTTCCCTTACCATGGCTAATGGACAACTGGCTTAGTCCTTGTATTCCAAATCTTTCAACCGTCTAGGCTCTAAATATGTCAAAGAACTGCTTGCATTGGGAGAAGGTAGGAAAGGTGTTCTAGTGGAGGATCAGCATATTGAATTGTTTGAGTGAACGTCTTATTTTATTCAGTCGCTGTGATTTCATCATTAGTATTTTTAAATTGTAGAAACAAACTTGTGTGTATATGGACAGTTTGTCTTGGACCAACCCAACTAAACTATGTATTAATCTTTCTTGAAAACCGCAGATGCGTTCTTCAGTCGTTTCTTTGGAGCACGAGGTAGAGAGGTTAAAGGAAGAAATCAAAGAAGTTGAAACTGTACGTGCAGGTGGTTTTTTTTGTCTTTGAAACTTTCTGTTACTTAAATGTGATTTAGCCTTATGCTGTAAGTCTGAACTTCGTAGGACTTCTCTCCTGCAAGTAGTGCAACCTGTGCTGCAGTTTAAACTGAACCTTTTGGCCAATGTTTTTAAGAAGCAAAGAAGCTGGGTACTGGAAATTGTCCTGGTTTTTACTTCTGTACTCACCCACTGGGGCTCTTTCTTTGTGAGACTGAGCAGTTTACTGCTTGTTGATGATCTTGGGCTTGGTTCTTTTTCTTTTTCTTTTTGAAGTGTAACAGTTTGAATCTTTGCTGTGCAATTACTGGATTTGAAATGCTTTCTAAATGTCATGGAATATTTAATAGAGATCTATAGCTAATTATAAATCAAGAAAATGATACTGCAAGAAAGCATTGAAAACATCTGTTTTAACTCTGTTTTTTCTGTTTCTAGCTTAAAAAAGAGAGAGAGCATTTGGAAAGTGAACTAGAAAAGGCAGAAATAGAACGATCTACTTATGTTTCAGAAGTCAGAGAGGTAAACATAATTGACCAAACTGTTCTTTTTCTTCTGGTTACCAGTCGGCTGGCAAACTAATCTAATGCTTAGCCCCTGTGGCTGAGGAGTTTATATGTTTGTGACCTTAGGGTAGAGCGACACACTAATAACTGAGCAGAAGAAAAGTGGGCATCCTAAGGAGACAAATCCTAAAACTCTAAACTTCATTTCAGCTCAAAGATCTGTTGACTGAATTGCAGAAAAAACTTGATGATTCATATTCTGAAGCAGTAAGACAGAATGAAGAGTTAAATTTGGTAAGAAGCTTGTTCTCCGCTGGGCACAAACTAGGCTCCCAGCATACTTATGAAGCGGAGACTTATTTCAAATCCTGTCTGTTCTGCTAACCTCTTCAGCTTGATATTTTTGTCCATTGCAATCATTTATGTAGTCTGACTTTTACAATTTGTCTCTTTCTCTGCTCCTAACAATAGCATGTCTGGTTCTTAAGACTTTTTCCAAAGTCTGTAAGACTTTAATTCCTGAAACTTCTTGAGAATCAATGTTTTACAGTGTGGACATACGCAACAGCAAATATAATATCCTTGGAGCAACAAACGTTGTGCTTTTTGTCAGTTTAACTTGAGGATTATTCTCTGGTTCTTTTTTTCTTTTCCCCAAAACTTTTGAGGATGCAGCCATGGTATCTGTGCTCTGACTGTGCAGAGCCTTTTCCATCCTCCTCTCTATATACAGAAATTGGCCAAAACCAATGTTAGATTAATTCCAAGTATCCAACCATTCAGCAGCTGGCATCCTGATGTGGCTGAATAGCTATGCTGGCTTGGTGCATGTGTTGTGTTACAGTGCGTTTGGCTAGAAATGCTTCCAGCCAGTAATGCTCCTATGCCAGGTTTTCTCAAGAAGCAGTTGGATTAATGGAGGCCAGACCTATAGACCCAAAGATGCATGGTTTTCCAGTTTGAGCCCTTTCACCTCTCACTTGTTTCAGTGACGTGTTTTTTAAGGCTGCAGGAGTAGTCGGATCCTTCCCCTGCTTGTGTTTGAACAATGCTTTCGTGCTTTTGAGCCAGAATCGGGAAGGTTGTCTCTGTCACCATGTCTGTCTTGGCTTTTGGAGTAGTTGATGGGACAACGTGTCACTGCAGGCTGACCTGCTGATCTTACCAGGGTACTGTCACTAATGTAACTGGGTTAAAGTAGTTGATTTAAAAAAACCCCCACCACAATAACAATCTGCTCAAGTTAATAGTATGCTTGGCAAGTCTAGTACAGCGTTGATTAGCATCCTGCCTCAGCAACCAAAGCTTCTCGTTTTGAAAGCAAGGGAAATGGGAATTGAATGCATATCTTAAAGTTAATCAGTAAACGCCAACCTCTTGAATATAAGAGGCAACAATCCATTATGTCTGTAACAACAAAAGCTTTTTAGCTGAGCTCCCTGCTAGGGCAGCTTGAATCTGCAATCTGATGATGCTGTGCTGGTAGGAGCGTGAGGAGGTGGTAAACAACTACCTTCATGCAAATGGATAAGGAATGCTGTCCAGTGTATGAGAGTGTTTTGTTGTAGGCAGGAGGCTGAGGAATAGAAATGATGGGATTTCAAAATGCATTTACCACTAATTTATACAGTGAGCAAGCAGAGAAACCGAAACTGTGGAGGAGCTTAACAGTGCTTCCCCAAAATGTAAAAAACCAGCGTCCACTAGTCCAGGTGCTCCAAAGGGGGAAACCTTCCAAGGGTGAGACAAATATAATGCGTAGGTTTGGAATCAGTGAGAATTCAAGGCTCTGAGTAGCCTATTGTTCACTACTTTAATCCCCTGCTGGCTCCCAAGCAGATTGACAGCA
>NW_009593898.1:73756-80381 GCF_000690535.1 Cariama cristata | reverse complement strand
AGCACGGTGCACTTCAGAGACACAAATCCAACAGAATTGGCACTCGAGCTTCTTGTTAGCACTCGTGTTCAAGGCTCAAGCCTTAAGTGCTGTGGCTGGTTCTGTATGCTGCATTGAAGAGCAATCAAAATATTCTTTAAAAAAATGTTTATATCCTTTGGAAGGCTGTAGCTTAAGGGCAGCCGGTACAAAGTATTCATCGCTCTTGACTGAAATAGTTTTACTTTTTTGGATTGAATTTAAACACAATCGACAACTTAATATACCCCTGTCAGTGATTCATGCCTTGATGTGACATTAACAGACTGGTTAAGTCAACATAGTAGTAATAAGTGGTGCTTTATTAAGATGACAAGTAGAGCTTTTTAGTTTATTCAGCAGTAAAATGACTGTTTAGCCTGAATTAAAAGATGACAATCTACATTTTGGGATATTTGCTGTGAATTAAGTTGAAGTCTGGGCTGACTTTTGTGATAAGAGTGCTGGAGAGGCTTACGTACTTTAAGTATTGCTAGTATTCCTACTGGCAGTATAGTTTAAAAGTTGAAACCACTTGTAATGAAGCTGATGCCAACCATGTCTTGTCTTCTGTAGTTTCCATTCTTTACATTTATCTTTACAGATGGAGTCTCTCTTTCTTGACTGTCCCTGTAAACCTCATCATACGTGTTGACTAATCCAGTGTGTGCAATAATTGTTAGTAATCTTACTCCCTTTGCAGTCGGTGTGCACTGGGTTAATCTGTGGGACAGATGAAATCTCTGTGTTTGAAGGGAAACTTATTTTCTTTGTTACTACTTTGCAGCTGAAAACGCAGCTAAACGAAACACTATCAAAACTCAAAGTTGATCAAAACGAGAGACAGAAGGTAGCTGGTGACTTGCCCAAGGTAAGCAGAGACCCTTAACACTTGCAGATCTAAATGTTATCAAAACCCTCAAGATCTGTAGTTCCGCAGTGCTGGAAAACATGGTGATTGGAGTGGCTTGAGGAGACTGCCTGCCTGGTGGGGTGTCTTACTGTGCTCGCTGATTCCCCAAGTGACTGGGACAGTGGATGTAAAGAGCTCATGCAAGATACCTGCATGTCTGTTGAAATGATAAAAATGCAACCAACAGCTCTGTTTAATTATCCTTCTCGAAAGAGTCTCTTGTTTGTGATAATTTTATGCCAATGGGAACAACTGGTGATTTGGGGCTGCTAAATAATTCTTTAAATAAAGAAACCCAGCCTAACAAAAAGTCCATCCTTCAGCCACACCACAGTCTGAAGCTTTTAAATCCAGACGGCAGTGGGTTACAAGCTGGTTTACAAGCCATCTGCCCATTTGCATGTGGTTACAAATCGGCTAAAATCCAGGAGACCTGAAAATCTTTACAGTTAGCTCTAAGCAAGCTTGATGAGACAAGCAGGTCGGTTACCTCTGCTCTTCCTCAATGGCTGCTCTTGCAAGATGGATTAGAGTGGGAAATCTTCAAGCATAAGAGGTCTCAGTGCTGTCTGTGACCCCAGAAATGAACCTCTCATGGGAGAACTGATAAATGGAGACAAGAATAGCTTGCAGAGTGGCTGAGCTCTGTCTCCAGACTGTATAATACCTTGTTCCTTCTGCGGTAGATGCATAGTAAGGAAATTAGGCTGCGTTCTTGCAGGACTGGAGTGGGGAGAGCTGTTGGTGGGGCAAGTTTTGTCCTGGGACAGGGACAGATGATCACAAAAGCGCTACCAAGAGGTGAGAAGGTAAAGGAGACCCTCTGTAATAAGGTGTAACATTTTGCTCAGGACAATTATGTTGGACATTGACATATGAAGTGAGCTGTGCTGATGTCCATGGTTCATGGTATATTCTATATAAATGCAGATCTATGATTAGGCTTTTGGAGACCTGCCTGCCCTGCTACCCTCGCACAAAGAATTTTGCTGCACAATTTTTACCTAATAATTTGACATGAGACTATTACAGCTTCCCTGTAGAATTGCTCTCAAATGCAGGTAGGCTGACATGCAACATGCTGATTGTAAGGAGACATGTCAATCTTGGCAAATGCGTTGGTCCCCTGAGCAAATCTGGCATAAAACAGATTTCTTCCTGAACAGTGATTTCCTGTGTCTCTAGTGCTCTTAGAGAGATGGAGGTTTGCTTCTCAGCCTTTGCTAATTGTTGTGCCTCCCATTTTATGCGTGGTTTATTTTTTGGGGTTTTTTTGGTGTTTTTTTAAGTGGTGTGTTTTTTTCCTCCCTTACAGGCCCAGGAGTCTTTGGCATCTCTTGAGAGAGAAATTGGAAAAGTTGTTGGGGATGCCAATGTTATTGAAAACAGCGATGTTTGCACAGAGTCGGTGAGTGTTTCTTTTGAGTCCATGCTCAGGGGCATGCAAGTCTCATGCAAAATATGAACTTTGGGAAGTGAGGTCTGGCAAAGGAACGGGACGTGTGCTGCTGATGGTAAATTAAGGCTTGATGAAACTTCCCGTCCTACAACTTGTCAGGTTGGTGTCCTGGCGCTGTATCCCAAGGATGCATTGGGAGTTGTGCTGTCATCTGGATCGTGACCTCTTTTCCATGGCTGAAATCTGCAAGGCGGAAGGGGAGAGATTCTGGACAGGCGATCTGGGCTTCCAGTGGGTTGTTGGGTTGGTTTGGGCAAAAAGGGGGAGATCCCCAGACTACTTCTTTCAAGAAGTGAAGCTAAAAATCAATCTGCTGATAAGTAAATGAGCTTTAAAATACCAGCTGTTGGGTTGGCACTTGCTGATGTCTGTTAAGCCAAAGAAAGAAGGCAGTCTTACATGCCCTGTAACACCAAGACAGAGAATGTTTCTTGCTAGAACATTGACCGTTGTAGTCCTCTGCAGCTGTGGGCAAGAGTCTGTCCTTTGCCACTGGTAGGTCCCAGAATTCAACTTCAGCTGGTCCTGGCTCCTCGGAATTTGTGCTGACCTTGATGTGGTCTAGGAGCAAAATCTTGCTGGCCTGAGCCTTGGTAAGCAACGGACTTGAGCACTGCCTTGTGCTGAGGGTGGGCAACTCTCCAGACTGATGGTGGTTTTGTATCCTCCAGTACTGGCATTGCAGTTGCAGGGTCTGGAATTGGATGGACTCTGTCTGGGGTGGCCTGTTTTCACACTTGCAGGTAACTCACCTGAGCCTGTGGGTTACCGTTAGCACGGATGACTGCTGAACTGCTTGTGTAGCTGGTGCTCCTAAAAAGACACCACTTGTACAAGTGGTTGAGTTGTGGCTTTGTAACCGGGCTTCTCCATCTCTGGAAACAAGAGCTTTCATGCTAGCTTCAGAACAGCTTTCCAGAAGGCAGTTGGGAAGGGGAAGGCTAAAGCAGATCTTTCCCAGCACGTTTTACACAGCTAAGTGGTGTCAATAGAACTCATTACCCATTTTTTTTCTGATGGATAGAGTGGACAGAAATGCTGTCATTTGAGGGGGAGAGGAGCACTTGCTCATAGGACAAATAATTCATATCGACTCCTTTTAGCTGCTGAAAGTAAGTAGCTTCAGCAGCTGTGAGAGAAAGCTAGGACTCCTCTAAGGAGTGCTGTAGAAAAGCCTTTGCCTTTGTAGTCATTAGCAGAAATGAAATGGCTTTTCCGGAGAGCTCGATCATGGATGCGGATCGACTGTTGCGTTGTGGGCTCACCATGCCCGAGCCAGAGATGCAGCTGGGCCTGTGAGACCATGGATGTCCCAACCCTGTGAGCTGTTTTTCTGGAAGCGATGGTAGGTCTGCGGAGCCCTCTCTGGTGTTGCCAGCAGAAGACCAGCCGGTGATGGTGACAGTCGGGTGTGCTGTGTTCCAGGTCTGCAGCAGGCTGGAGAAGAAAAGCCCTCTTCAAACCAATCCCAAACAGCTTGCCCTCTGCTGTGCCCTTATGGCTTATCTATCTATCAGAACAGCGATGCCATCAGCCCCATGGCATTTTGTGGCTGGTGATACTGGTGAGCCCTCCTGAGCCGGGTGTCATTAAATGTGCCCTGCGGTGGCCCGAGTGTGCGGGTTTGATTTAATTGCTTTAGCCTTAACTTGCGTAACCCCTCTGGCTCATGCATCGCTCCGCTGTGACTGCGTGGGCACATTGCAGAACCCTAACCAGGTTTCCTCTAGAATATGCATCGCTTTATTCTGAAGAGGAGTGTGGAAAAACAGTCCTAATAAACCTGTAATTAAGCCGTCATTAGTAAAAATATGTTAATTGTCTAAACAGCACTCTTGACAGGTAGCCATTGGCAGAGGCTGGAATTAGAACATTCTCTTTTTCTTCCCCAAGCGCTTTTTGCTGCTTTTTTCTTTTTGAGGAAAAAAAAGAGGCTGTCTCCCCAGAAGCCTCAAAACCCAGCTTAAAATAGCTCTCAGATTAAAAAAGAAAGTCTTCCAGCCACTTCCACCTAGCAACAGTGTCTTCTTT
This sequence comes from Cariama cristata, assembly GCF_000690535.1. NCBI lineage: Eukaryota > Metazoa > Chordata > Aves > Cariamiformes > Cariamidae > Cariama > Cariama cristata. The sequence continues at coordinate 75,960 of NW_009593898.1, read as the reverse complement.
TTTTTTTTTTTGTAAGAAGGACCTGAAAACACATGCTCAAAAATGAGCATATTTGTTCCTTCTGGGTACTGGAACCAACCCACAAAATTGAGAAATGATGCTTGCGTAAACCCTCAAAAACATTTTGTGTGTTTTCTTTAGACTCCTTTTCTTTCTATTTAAAAATAGACCACTTGGGTTTTCTAATCAGCTTCCTTGTCACTTATGGGACTAGATGATGACTAAAGGGTGCCTTTTAGTATGCTTTAAGGAAGTCATTTATATTCAGCAGCTTGCTTAGGCAGTAAACTTATTTTGAGGCTTATGTGAAATCTAATGTGGTTCCCCCCCCCCGCCCCCAAACACTTCATCACTGAAAACTGGAAATGCTGTATGTGTAAAGCACGGTGGAGGGGAATCTGTCAGGTCAGCACCTCTCTTAGCTACTGGATCTGTGACCACAGGGGGTTCCCCCCTAACCATCCTCTTCCTCTCTTCATCCCCATATCCCAAAGATGCGCTTTCCTCCAAGTCATGGAGAGCATGGGGCTGGGGCACAGCATCAACTGCATAAGGCAACCTTGTGCTTCTGGGCTAGCAGAAGCTACAGTATGACTGTGTTGAGCCCAAATCCCTCGGGAGCTGGTCAGGATTGGCCCCAGGAGGGTTTGGGATGTGTCTATAATTCATGAGTAAACACTGCCTGAGATTAGTGGAGTCACAAAACAGAAGGGAGAGAAAGCAAGTAAGGGAGAGAAGAGCTCTTCCCAGAGATGAGGCCTGAGAGTGAATTGAAAGGCTCCTTCATCGCTTCTGTTCGTGATGGTTTCTGTGCTATTGCACGTGCACTTTTATACGCAGCACTACCGGTCAGTGCTGCGATTCATTTGTTTGCTAGGGTGCTAATTGCATTTGCCTTTCCACTTTCATCAATGTGTATGAGGTTGCTAAGCGAAGTCTCAGTCTTGACAGACCTGATTTTCTACTTTAATAAGGTTAAAATAGGTTAAGGCTGCCCTAATACAGATTCCCAATGATTTTCTACAGTAGAAAAATATTTACCAGTTGCGTTCAAGTAAGAGCTTTGCAATATATGGTTTTGTTCTCTTGCCTGAGCCCAGAGTAGTTTCTGTAATGGTGCAGGTGGTTGAGTTTGATTTACTGCCTGCTCTGCGTAACAGCAAGTCTAGCAGTGTTTTCAGCCAAATGGGAGCTGGGAAAGTGGCCCTCTCTGAACTCACTCTAATTTCCCTGAAACTCTAGGGAGAGATTTGCAACAGCATTATGCATCAGTCTCAATTCTGTTAGTAAAACCGCTTTCAGTTGGAGCAAGGTTGGCTGATGCTGAGCGCTTGCAAACACCTCTGTGCTCATGTTGAGAGTTGGGTACTTCTGTATGGCTGACACCAAGGCAGAATTGCTTATTTTTAGCTGTTAAATTGCAAGGGAAAGCTCTCCTACAGGTTATCTACACGTCCGTGTTATGAGCTGAATAAGGAGTAGTAATGTGTGTTTTAGATGTGGAGTTTTTTGTACATCTCTGGAGGAGCTAATCAATAAAGGTGGTAAAACAGGGATTATATCGCTGTTAGCTCAGCAAGACTGACTTTGGGGAGGAGGGCAGGCAAGAGGGGAAGAGTCCATTTCATTGAATCTTAGAATGGTTTAGTTGGAAAGGACCTTAAAGACCATCCAGTTCCAACCCCCCTACCATGGACAAGTACACCTTCCACCGGACCAGGTTTCGCCAAGCCCCATCCAACCTGGCCTTCAACACTTCCAGGGATGGGGCAGCCACAGCTTCTCTGGGCAACCTGTGCCAGTGCCTCACCACCCTCACCGGGAAGAATTTCTTCCTGATATCTCATCTAAATCTTCCCTCTTCCAGTTTAAAGCCATTGCCCCTTGTCCTATCACTCTCTGCCCTTGTCACAAGGCCCTCCCCAGCTTTCTTGTGAGCCCCTTTAGGTACGGGAAGGCTGCTCTAAAGTGTCCCCAGAGCCGCCTTTTCTCCAGGCTGAACAACGCCAACTCTCTCAGCCTGTCCTCACAGCAGAGGTGCTCCAGCCCTCCTCTGGACTTGCTCCAACAGGTCCATGTCCTTCTTGTGCTGAGGACCCCAGAGCTGAAGGCAGGACTGCAGGGGGGTCTCACCAGAGCGGAGCAGAGGGGCAGAATCCCCTCCCTCGACCTGCTGGCCACGCTGCTTTGGATGCAGCCCAGGA
>NW_009593898.1:68870-73655 GCF_000690535.1 Cariama cristata | reverse complement strand
TGCCAGCGCACATGGCTGGGTCAGGTTGAACTTCTCGTCAACCAGCACCCCCAAGTCCTTCTCCTCAGGGCTGCTCTCCATCCATTCCCCACCCAGCTGGTATTTGTGCTTGGGATTGCCCCGACCTGTGTGCAGGACCTTGCCCTTGGCCTTGGCCTTGTTGAACTTCACCTCTCTGGCCTGTCCAGGTCCCTCTGGATGGCATCCCTTCCCTCCAGAGAGTCCACCACACTGCACAGCTCAGTGTTGTCGGCAAACTTGCTGAGGGTGCACTCCATCCCACTGCCCGTGTTGCCCACAAAGGCGTTAAACAGCGCCGGTCCCAGTCCCGACTCCTGAGGAACGCCACTCGTCACCGGTCTCCACTTGGAGATCGAGCCGTTGACCACAACTCTTTGAGTGCAACCATCCAGCCAGTTCCTTATCCACTGAGTGGTCCATCCATCAAATCCATGTCTCTCCAGTTTAGAGGCAAGGAGTCATGTGGGACAGTGTCAAAATTCCGAGTTGTGACACTTCCCTATTAATAAACAGTTGAACTCCTTTTTTAAAAAAAAAAGTGCTTGCTTTTGCTTAAAAAGGCAAGCTCAGCATTTCAGCACTGGAAACCGGTTTTCTAGCTCTTGGTAGCTTGCTTTTTTCCTTTTCTCCATGTTGACTGGTGCTTAGACTGCTTTGAGAATTCCTCATCTGAGTCTGGGTGTCACTGGCAAGCAGGACTTTCCCAGGGGCTCGGAGCAGAGGGTGAACCCGTGGGATAGCTGGTGGGCAGCAGCCCATGTCCTGACCCTGAACAGGAGTTCTGGTGCTGTGATGTGGCTGGGGAAAGGTGTGTATCTCCAGCCAGCTGTTTCAAATGATTTCACAGCTGGAGCTGCCTTGTGCTTTGGGTATTTTGTATTGCTGAGGATACCAGCCCACAGATCCTCATACAGACTGAGTCCTTGGTGGTCCAGCAGCCTTGTTGTTACAGCTGTGGGGTTCGGAAGTCATCCCTCCCGCTGGGTGCACTGTCACTGTGCTTAGCAGCCTGCGTTATAAACCACGTGCTCTTGTCAGCGTGGGGTTTTCAGCCAGGCTTGCGGGGGTGTGGGGTAATAACTTCTGTAGGCCGGATCAACTGTGGTTATGAGTACAATTCCTGGAAGCGAGCGAGTAATTGGAGTCCCAGGCAGGGAGGGTGGGAGCCGGAGGTCAGCGATGCTCTTGCCGGCGTTCGGCGTGTGCAGGTAATTCCCTGGAGCAGGAAACGGCTTCTTGACTTTGAACCGTGTTCTCTTTAAATGTGGCTTAACCTTCTGACTTACAACAACTGTTCCCATCTGTGCAAGGCGTTGTAATTTCATACAGAGGATCTGATTCTAGGCTTTCTTGGTAATTAGATTGTAAATGAGTTTTTAATGATTTTTTTTTTCCTTCTTCCAGGAATTGACTGATAAAAGACTAAATGTGGCGGTGAATCTTAACCAGGACGTAGGTCATCTCAAGAAGCTGCTTGTGTCTGTAAGCCAAATGCTGTCAAAGGGACGAGAACACTACCAGCTAGTAGGTAGGTGTGGCTGGTGGCCATCTGGTTGTAACTGGTGGGTGACTGTCAGGAAGGATACTGGTCTGTGATTATGAGACCCTGTTCAGGTTTAACAAGTCAGGTGTCAAAATCCAAAACTTTCTTTGTGGAAATCATCAGGAACTTCTAGTAGGGCTTCCTAGTAGGCACTGGATTTGTTCCTCTCTGGATCCATACTTCCGTTAGCTGGGACTAATCTCACATCCCTATCTCCCTCTCTGGGCAGGTAACTCTTTATCCTTCCCTTCCACTACCTGCTACTTCATGCAGCAGGTTTCCCAAAGCTTTGTTCTCCCAGTGCCTGTGCCTTGTTTCCTTCATCCCAGCTACACAAGCAAAATGTCTATGCTTCCATGCTCCTGTTGCTTTGGGATGAAGGATATAAAGTAACCCACTGAGCTTTCACTGAGTTAAACAGCAATGGTTTGCTGTGGCCATGGGGATATGAGTATCTGAAGCATCAGTCTGGCATGAACTCTTCCTCCAATTACAGATACACAAACAAGGCTTTTATTTTAATATACAGCCAAATTGGAAACCTGGGCCTTTGTGGTTGACTGCATCATGCTGGTAAACTTCTTAAATGACCCAAAGTTAGCTAACGGTCGGATAAACTCAAGACAGTAAACTTTCTGAGGAAGCTGATGCAGCTTGTGAGCCTCTGCTAGATGTGCTGTGAGCCGCGTCTGAAGGCGGGTTGCGAACTCTTGGGTTTGGGAGGCAGCAGAGCCTTGGCACTGAACGAGCTACTACGAGTGTTAGAACTCTCTCATCTACTGAGGATGGGGACTTGTGTTTTCCTAATTTAGGTATTTTTTTTCTGCTCCTGCCTCTGTAATACAGCATGGGCACCAGAACTGGTCTTAAGGGCTGGTAGCAGGGTGTTCGTGGTGGGGTAAGCCCAGTCTCATAGGACAGGCTTGGTGCATGTGGGAGGAAGGTGCTGCCTGCACCTTGGCCTCTGTTCTGGGAGTCTCTTCTTGCTCAGCCCCCACCACCCTGGCTTGTTCCTCTGGGCTTTGCCATGGGCCGATGCTAACGAAGCGCCTGGCGTGAGCCGCTAAAGCGCTGGCGAGGCACGGATTTGCTTGAACGCTGCCCTTCGGAAACTGCCCGGCTGACATGGCGTTTTGTGTTTCTCTTGCAGAATGAAGTCACGGGGGAATCGTTAATTTGAGGATAGCAGAAGGCACTGTATTATATTTTGCCAAATTAAAGCCTTATTTATGTTTTCACCCTTTCTACTTCGTCAGAAACACTGAACAGAGTTTTGTCTTTTCTAATCCTTGTTAGACTACTGATTTAAAGAAAAAACCCAACTCTGTAGACACCTCCAGAGTTTAGTTTTATAATAAAAACAAACCTGTTTGGATAATTAGACCTTTACATTCCTGGAGAGACAGTAAACACATAATCTTTTATCTTATTTTGCTCAATAAAACTTGTTCAGAAAACTCCAACGTGGTAAAGTCACCAATGGGATATAACATTTTAATACCGATGTTGTACACTGTTTTACTTAATTACATTTTTGGGATTAGCTGCCTCTGACTTCAACCTCAAGTAAACACTCTTTTTTTTTTTTTTTGGTTGCTAATGTAATCAGTTTTTGTAATGGTGTCAGCAAATAAAGGGATGCTATTATTCAAGGTGTTTCTGCTCTCTTCTTTTAACTGAACATGGATGATTCAGGTGAGATTTCCACCTCTCCCCTCCCTGAAATGAGCGTCAGGCTGCACTCAGTGTACTTGTTTTGGCATAGAGGAGGCGGCACAAACTTGAGAAGAGGCAAGCCGAGGTACTTGCAAACTTCAGAGCAACTCTTCCTTTTAAAGAAAAGGTACTAAGATTTTTTAAAAAAAAAAATTACAAGAAATTCCCAGGAAGCCATCATGCGAACTGTGGCTCCATGTCTTGTATTGTCTTTGGGAAAAATCAGGGAGTACAAGGGGGAGGAACAGTTAGAAACATTGGATTGTATGGCAGAGCTAGCTTTTGTGGGAGTGTTGGGCAAGCCTGCCCAGCTGCCAGCGGTGCGCAGAGTATCGCCGTTTGCCCTGGCCTTGCCTCCTGGGTAGGAGTCTCTGGTGGAAGGAGTTTTGGGGCGGGTTGGATGCTCTGTTACTGATTGCTTTGTTGGGGAAAAATCTAGGGAACATCTTCAATGGGACAGGGATTCTTCTGGGAGTGTGGGGAGATCAGGTGCCCCTCCTCTACTTTGGGTCTTTAAGTGTGTCTTAGAGGAACCCTTCAGTTCTGCGAGAGATCCTTCAGTAGGCATGGTGAGATGTTGCTTAGTTCTTGGTAACGCTTGAGGATGTGATTATCTGAGGGAAGGCAACAAAAGAGTTAGGGGCCAAAGTGAATTAATTGTACATGTAAAATCGTTCAAACTGTTCACCCTGAGCTTTTCATACTCTTGCCTCTGGGGTTTTTTTGTTAATGTTTTGATCCTTTGTGACCCACCTGCCTTGACCAGTCATGAGGTGAGGTGAAGAAGTTTCTTCCTTACGTGGGTGCAGTGGTTTCCTGGGTGATGCAAGTCCTGTTGAGAGCCTTTGAAATAGCTCAGAAGAGGGAGGGAGAAAACTGTGAAACCCCTGTGTTTCTTCACAAAAGCTACCCTTGGGTTTCAACTGTAGCCGTTAAACTATGGTGTTCCTTGGAGATGTTATTTCGTTGAGTAAAAACTCAAATGCTGTTAGTCCATTTTATAGGTGGTTTGAAGTAGAAAGCATTTCTAGTTGTCTACCTAGCCTTTAGTAAAGCCTTTGACACAGTTTTCCACAGCATTCTCCTGGAGAAGCTGGCTGCGCCTGGCTTGGATGGGTAAGAACTGGCTGGATGGTCAGGCCCAAGGAGTGGTGGTGAATGGAGTTATATCCAGTTGGTGGCGGGTCACCAGTGGTGTTCTCCAGGGCTCGGTATTGGGGCCAGTTCTGTTTAATATCTTTATCAGTGATCTGGACGAGGGGATCGAGTGCACTCTCAGTCAGTTTGCAGGTGACACCAAGCTGGGTGGGAGTGTTGATCTGCTTGAGGACAGGAAGGCTCTGCAGAGGGGTCTGGACAGGCTGGGTCCATGGACCGAGACCAACTGTGTGAGGTTCAACAAGGCTCAGGGCCGAGTCCTGCCCTTGGGTCCCAAAAACCCCATGCAATGCTACGGGTTTGGGGATGAGTGGCTGGGAAGATGCCCGGCGGGGAAGGAGCCGGGG
>NW_009593898.1:49724-68569 GCF_000690535.1 Cariama cristata | reverse complement strand
TGTGCTGGGTTAACAATTGGACTCGATGATCTTAAAGGTCTTTTCCAACCTAAATGCATCTATGTAGTCCCAGGGACGCTCCTTGCCACTAGATACAAGGAAAACCTGAACCCTGGAGGATCTCCACACTTGCCCGGGTTCTGGTCAGAGGCTGATCCTTTGGCAGATGTCTATAGACACCTGTTTCTTGAAGCTTCACGGATCTGTGCAGGTTTGACTGTTTTGAAGCTATTTATGAACATAACCCACAAGCTTCAGTGATGGTAGTTTGGGCCGGGGGCGTTGTGGTGGTGCTCAGATTGCAGTTCCCATCTGGAGAGTCCATATGGCCACCCCAGCTGGGAAACTCCTCTTCTTCAAAGAAGCAGCTCTATCACTTAACAGAATACGTGGTCATGGAGGCAGGTGCTGGCTGCGGTGGTGGCACGGGAGAGCAAACCTGGGTTTTGCCTATCGTATCTGCTTTCTAGTGTGCAGTTGGGTGGAAGCTCAACCTTCCCCTGGATCAGATGTGCCCCTTTGGCTCCTACATGCATCTGGGTCTCAGCTGTGGTTTTTTGCCTTTCTCCTTTCCCCTTAAGGATAAGGGCAATGGACAGCAGGGAATCTTCACAAGGATCTGTTTCCCATCCTGCTCACCAGATTCTCCCAGTGTACGTGGGTAACTAGTCTAGAGGTGCCCCGAGCCTTCCTACATGTCCTGCCATGGGCCTTGCTGGTTGGAGAGCACGCAGAGATGGACTGCAGTGAATTCCCTCCATCGTGAGTCTCCTTCCCTGTGTTCAGGTGGGACAGTTGCTTTGCAAGACCTTGGGAAAGCTGGTGGTGAGACACAGGTTGCACAGGTCCCAAGTGGAGCAGGATTGATTCACCTGTATGTATCCCCAGTGTGATGCCGTGGAAGCAGAGCAGTTTGAGGAGCTGCTGCGTTCATCTTCCCCTCTCCGACAGCTTTGCTGGAGCTTGGCACAGGTAGATGTCCCGAGGAGAACTGGGGTCTCCAGGTAAAGCCCCGTCCCTTTTTCCTCAAAAAGATGGTTTTGCAAATGCCGATGGGGCATCATTCAAGGAAGAAACGCTCATGGAAGGGATGGCAATGCCTGGAGAGCCTCTGGACGCAGCCTTTGGAGGAGCGAAGGCGATGTGAGCGTGGAGATGGAAACCTGGCCGTGTCTCCAGGCTCTTGATTTTCTGTTAGGTTAAGCTGCAGAGCAGGGGGTGACGATGCTGCTGCAGTGCTTAGTTTAAAAGGGGAGAGATTTGCAGCGTCATTCCCTTTCTCTCTTGGCAGAAATCCTCCCAGGAGAGGATGCGAGACCTTTCGTTTTGAAATACAAGTGGAGGTTTTTATTTTGCTGTAGGAGATGGACGGAGGTGTTAAAGGCAGCTGTGAAAAATCTCCTGAAAAGCCCAGCTGGGCAAACCCTAATCCCCTCTCTGGAGGGTGAAGAGAGGTTAGGGTGGTTCCTCAGGAGCAGTGGGAAGGGAGATGGATGCTGTTTCATCTCTGTGTCCTCTCCAGCCCTTGGTAAAATGCAGCTGCTGGCAGTCTCCTCTCAAATTTGGAAGGCTTTAGCTTACCAATTTGGTCACTAAGAAATCCCTCCGTCTCTGAGCATCTGTTGAGCTAAAATGGAAAGATCAAAAAAAAAAATAAGGCATTTGGGAAGCTGATTCATCAATGCAAAGGTAGAGCTGGTACTTGGAGTGTTTTCCCAGCCCTCCGCGAGCCCCCGGTTCTCCGCAGAGCTTCAGCCCTTGGTTTCCAGCCAGGCTGGGCTCCATGGCAGGAGGCAGGCTGGGCTCTGCCCGCGCTAGAGGGAGACAATAGCTAATGGATACGGAGATGCTTTTCTTGGAAAAAGCCCAAACGGGGGTGTTCAGATGCTGGCAATGGATATTTTTTTTTCTTTTTTCCTAATTGCAAGGCTGGGGTGATTTGCACTAGGAGAAGCTGCGAGCGCTTTCCAACGTGGTGCTGGCTCTTGGGCGTTGCTGAGCCTGATTCACGTACGAAAACGGGCTTCTCTTGCTTTCTCAGCTTTGTCAGCCCCTTCAAAATGGAAATGAGAAATGCAGGGGAAGGCTCTGAGCTGTCTGTTTACTCTCGCTGAAGTTGCGCTGCCTCTTCTTCCTCCCTAAGCACAAACCTCCCACCCTTTCCCAGCTGTACCCAGCAGCCGTGAGCCGCGAGTCCTTCAGCTGGTACCTGCTCTTGGGTTTTCTCAGGCAATGACTCCCTCAGCTATTTATTATTGTGATTAAAAAAAGAAATCTCATGCAACTTTAATTCAATCTCAACTAATTCAAATGATTTTGCCATAAAACCCCTTTGCAATGACTCAGCTGTGTTTTGTCCCCAGGGTTACCGGTGCCGTGGGGGTCTGTGCCACCGTGGTCCCCACGTCCCCCTTGCTTGGTGCGTGACCTTGGCCAACTTCTGCAGCACTCGCAGCGCTGTTTTCACAGACAACTCTGAATTTCCTTGAATCGTTTGCTGGTCTCTGAGGCTCTTGCCAGGCTGGTTTTGGCGGAGCTCTGCTTTTCGTGTTGGACAGGGGGGTTGGACTGTGGGGCTCTTGTGCAGATCGTGGTGGAAGTTGTGAGTGGGGAGAGCTGCTGCTGGCCGGGTGGGAGTTTCTAAGGGAGCATCCAGAAGGTGAGAAACACCATTTCTGCCTGCTTGGTTGGCTTCAATATCTTTGCTAAACTTAGCCAGGATGCAGAGTCAGGAGGCAATCCAACTCCAAGGTAAGTGTGGACAACACTGTATGGGAACTTCCCTTCATCACCTGGACCCTCTGATATACTCGGATTTCATAGAATCATGGAATGGTTTGGTTGGAGGGGACCTTAAAGACCATGTAATTCCAGCTAGACAGGGACACCTTCCACCAGACAGGGTTGCTCCAAGCCCCGTCCAACCTGACCTTCAACACTCCCAGGGATGGGGCATCCACAGCTTTTCCTGGCAACTTGTGCCACTGCCTCACCACCCTCACCGGGAAGAATTTCTTCCTGATATCTCATCCAAGTCTTCCCTCTTCCAGTTTAAAGCCGTTGCCCCTTCTCCTGTCACTCCCTGCCCTTGTCACAAGTCCCTCCCCGGCTTTCTTGTCGGCCCCTTTAGGTACTGGAAGGCTGCTCTAAGGTGTCCTCAGAGCCTTCTCTTCGCCAGGCTGAACAACCCCAACTCTCTCAGCCTGTCCTCACAGCAGAGGGGCTCCAGCCCTCGGATCATCTCCGTGGCCTCCTCTGGACTCGCTCCAACAGGTCCATGTCCTTCTTGTGCTGAGGACCCCAGAGCTGAAGGCAGGACTGCAGGGGGGTCTCACCAGAGCGGAGCAGAGGGGCAGAATCCCCTCCCTCGACCTGCTGGCCACAAACACACCTTCCTGTCAGATGTTCTTTCTAGGGAAAAAACCAAAATGCCTTCCTTCTGAAAGACCTGCAATGACAATTTATGACAGTTTTGCCAAACAACCCGAACCCGACAGCCATGAGCATTTTCCTCTTTAAGCCCACCTCCATCATTCACAGAGACCGGGGATGTTGTCCTGCCCACCGCCTTTGCCGGGCAGCTCCTGCCTCTTGTGTGTCGGCGCTGGCGGGGGGCCTTGGGGCACTTTGCTGCAGCAGATGTCCAGGAGAAGCCCTGTTCCTTCTGGGATCAATCATGGACGGGGTGACATGGATCTGCACAAAAGACTGATTGGTTTTGGTTTTATTCTTATGTTTTTATTCTTGCAAGTGTATGTTTGGGAAGGTGCTGAGGTCCCTGCTTGAAGGGAGCCTGTTTTGGTCTCCCCTGTGCGTGGGAAGGGTGCGGGTTGTGCTTTTGGCTCGTGCATCCACGATGCGACCTGCACCTGGCTCCTCGAGGGCTGTTTTCAGCTTCCTGCCGGGATGCTTCTGTTTTTGGAGAGGTTGCACCTAAAAATACATCTTTAGGCTCCTGGGGGAGCTGGCTCTGCATTGTTGAGGAGCTAATTAAACTGGAACTGGGGGGAAACGCAGGCCCTTGAGTAAGGCCTGTTCCCTCTTGCTGAAGATTTTTTTTTTTTAAATTTCCTCCTTTTTGCAACGGTCCACATTCTTCTTGCACCACGTGGGCAAGGACCAAACGTTTACCCTTCCTCTGCAGGAAGGGTAGGGTTCACACCCCGGGCGCTTGGGCGTTGACTCTTGCTTTTGTGCAGCTCTGTCTCACCCCTAACCCCAAAACTTCGACCTCAGCCCCACCGCAACCATTGCACGACCCTGAGAGCAGTGTTGACCGCAGCCCCCTTTGATACTCGGCTGGACAAGGGATTGAGGCCGGGCAAACAGCTTAGGCTATAATAAATTTCATCCTATTAATTTCTAGAGATCTAGGGTTAATATCTAGCTCAGATGTGCCAAGGGGTCCTGGTGGGCTTTTGCTCTCCAGGCTGACCATCAGCAATTCTTTATATTGATAAAGTCACTGTCAAATACAGCCACGGGTCCCATTTATATCGTTGGGGGACCAAAAGCCATGAGATGGGTGGTGGCCAGTGGAGGTTCATGGGCTTTACCCTTGTGATGTTCTTGCAGGACCTGTTTGGATAAAACACCCATCACCACCTCAACCGGGCTTAAAGCACAGAGAAGAAACATCCCGAGACCATTTCCAAGCTTATATTCAGAGCCAGCCGTCTTTCTGTGGTGTCTTAATGCTGCCTGGGGCCATCCTTGAAGACCTGATCTCTTGCTTAAGCAAATAGGCTTGTCCTAATCCAACCCTATGGAAAACAACCTGAGCTGCAGCAGGCATTGGGATATTATTCTTTAAAATCAATAAATATTGCAGGAGCGGAGGGAATGAGTTTGTATCAGCAATGCCAGTCCTGGCTGGTCATTATTAATTCAGTGGATGCAGTTGTAAATTGGCTGAGGAAGCACAACAGCCGAAATTACAAGTGCTGCTTCATCGCTGAGATGTTTTGCTGGATCTTCAGCAAGTCTGAATGGGACCACCAACCTTCAACCAGTTGTTAGACATTGCCAAAAAAAAAAGAGTCATTTTGCAAATGCCTGGGTCTATGTCCTTGGTCCCCGGTTTTATAAAACCGTGTACAGCAGGACTTTGACTCCCGAACAGTAAGTTGTCCTCTGTAGGATGCTTGGCCTAAATTTCCAGCTCTTGGGCTCCTGCGGTGGAGTGATAGTCTTGGATTAAGGAGACTCTGCAATCTGCTGGCCGCACCGACAGCGGCGGGATCAGTCCCCGTTCCCAACCCGGCACGGCATTTCGTTACCGTAAGCTTCACCTTTCCCCAGCTGAGATAAGGAGAGACTGATACCTCTCGACTTTCAAAGCGCTTTTGAAACCAGAGGAGTTAAAAGAGCAAGAGCAACCTGTTGTTGGCGTGGGGGGAGAACCCAAGTCCTCTCTTTAATAAGTGTTGGGAAAAAGCCTGAAAATGGGACTCTTGGGGAACTGAAACTTCAATATATGTGTGTCTGTATATATATTTGATTTATCATATGTATTTTATGTATTTATATATAGGATATTTATGTATTTACATGCACAGCCCCCACCTTCTCCTTCCCCTTACTTTACTGGGGAGGGCAGATGGGTTCTGCGCTGGTTTTGGGGCAACGCGGGGCCGGTGCGTGGCTTTGCGGCCGTGTCCCCGTACGACGTGCGGCAGAGTGCTCTCGGTCCGGCGCTCTGCCCGCTTGACGAGAGGTGTCTTCTGAAGAGCTTTGCAGCACACAGATGTGTTTGAAGCACACACATAGCCGGGTAGCCGCCAGGTGCTGGAGGGGCTGTACAGGCAGAAAGATAAACCATCCCCAAGTTTTCTTTCCTCTAGGATTCCTGGTGTTGCTGGTCGGGGTGAGTTTATCACACATCTTGCGGTATTTGATGGTTTTTGGCAAGTCTCTGCAGGGTTGTGTGACCAGCGTCTCGGCTCCTTTTGGCAGCTGAAGCAATTTCATCCCTTACAGCTGGGTAAAGGGGTGAATCCTATGGGACTGAGACCAGGAGAGGGTCGTCCCCCCCTTCCCGACTGTGTGTTCAGCACATTCTGTGCACTGATCTGATAGATACACACATATACATCATCTATATGCGTATGCATCACATATATATGTATTTAACCCATACAGCTAGGACCGCTGGTTCCTAACTTGCAGTTAACGTTGCCCAAGGATGGCTAAACCCAAGCACAATTTTTTTTCTTCCCTTTTGCTTAAGATCCATGTTACAGGCTCATCTTTTACTACCTAAATCCATGTTTCAGGATCAGCCTTTGCCGTTGTTTTGGTTCTCCTGGCCCCGTGGCCGGCAATAGGCTGCCGTAAGAGCGACGCGCATTAATGCGAGGGCTACTCTTAATTACGGGAGCTGCTGTTTATCTCCGCGGCTCTGTTTGCTGCTGACAAGAGCCAGCTCAGGAAGGGGGTCTCTTGTTAATAAGCTGCGTGTGCGCCCCAGCAGTGATATATTGATGTATTTTTAATAAATACTCTCTTTTAAAGGGTCACATACGTATTCTGTGCTAATCCGCTCATTACAAGATCGCAGGGCGGCTCGCAAGGTGTGCCTCGCAAAGCCTGTTTTCATATTCATCGCTGGCACGTTAGATCTCATACTTCCTGAAGGGGAGAGATGATGAGAGTAATAAAGACTAGCTGTGCTAATTATTGTCATCCTTGAAGTTTAGAGGATGGAGGTGCACCGCCTCAATTAAGAAAAATAGGGAGCGATAACCTGATAATAGAAAAACCTTTCATTAATCAGTCCCTCTGGAAATGGGAGGCTCCTCCTCCGCTTCCCCCATCTATCGTTGCCAAACGCCTTCGTTAGGATGAAATAAAGGGGAGAGGAAGGGGGACTAAGTGTTGGGGGGAAGCTGCAGCGGTGGGAGCGGGGCGATGGTGGGGAGCTGCCAGCGAAGGCTTGTCCTTGGCAGAAACCCTTCTAGCGATGGGCATCGCTCTGTGCCGGGACGGCTGCGGCGGCGAGGACACGGGACCGCGTTGTTTTGCTGGTCTAAGCTGGAGCTAGTGAGCGCTGCTTGTTCGTGTAGCAAACCTGAAGTTAGTGGGATGGAAAGGCCCATGAAACCTTCCTTTCTGGTGTTTACCTTACTCTCCCACTTGGGTTGCGTGGACTTTAATTTTGTTAAAATCTGATTAAAATATTCTGTTACCATTTGCTCACCGGCTGCATAATAAACGCAGTGTGTACATTGTGAGCAGAGCGATGGGCATCTTATGAAATGGAGATGAGGGCTCGGATTAAAGCGGCTAAGCTTACATAGACCAACAACCACACAGGCTTTGAACTGCCGCATCCTGATTTTATTCAATGGTTTCCACTCATTTATTTTTTTTCCTACTTCCATCATTTTTCTCCCATAAAAAACTCCCTCTTTTATGTGAAATCCTTGAGTCTTTTCTTGTTGCTGCTGACTGGGGAGAACGAGGTATCCTGTAGGTAGGAACACTTTTAAAACAGGTTGGTACTTGCCAGAAGAAAACGTTCCCGATTCCGTACGTGCGGTTTTCCTTTCTCTGGTGGCTTTTGATGGATCCTGTGCACTGGTCGATAAAAACACAGCACCACAGTTGTGCAATTTCCTACCTCTGTCTCCCAGAGCTGCAGAGCAGACACTTAACCAAGAGCATCTTAATTAACTTTCTGAAATATTTACAGGTTGCACAGAGCAATGGTAGGGCCGGTGGTGTGTGTCCTGCCAGTTTTAAGCGAGTTTGCGTGATTCGCGTCTCTTCCTCCCTGGGTTTAGGTTGTTTGGTTACCAGACACTGGAGCAGGCGGTGAAGGCAGCCTGGGCTGCGCGGGAGCCTTCTGCCTGCGTGGTCAGGTCTGCCCTCCGTGCTTTGGAGCTGTGAGATGAGATAAGCATCACCCTGGCTGCTCTGCAGCAGCCTGGAAGGGAATTTGGGAGAGGTGTGAGCTGCCCCTTGCTGCTATGCCAAGGTGGGAGCGAGTGGTAGAGCCCCTGGGAGATGCAGGATGCTCCCTCTTGCCTTTTCCAGTAGTTTCGGTAAGGAGGATAGGGATTTTACTCAGCAGCAGCTGACCGGCAGCAGCTGGAGATGCAGGGGGGCTGTTACAGCACATGCCTCCACGGAGCTCGTTTTGGGGGGGCTGGGGCATGCTGCCGCTCACGAGCAGGGTTGTCCCCCCCATCCTTTTGGTTTGAGGGGGAAACCCTGGGCTGGGAAATCACGTTCCTGCGTGGCTGCTCATGTAGTCTGAGTCTGCACCCAAGGGCGATGCTGATGGGTGCAGGTGATGCTCTGAGGGCTTTTGCTTCATCGCTGCTGAAACTGGGGAGCAGCACGCATCCTCCATGGCTGCAGGGATAGGGTTTTGGCTGCATCTCTGTTTTTTTGTAATCCTCTCGTAGGCAAAGAAGGAGCCTGAAAGGGAGAGATTGCCTCCTGTTCTTTGCTGAGGACGCTTAGCACTGGAGGAGGAGGTGGTGATGGAAATGAGTCATCCGTCTAGCAGGTCGCTTCTCCCCCTTCAGCGCTGCTCCCACGCGAGAAGGTGGTGGTTCTTCTCCTTTCTCGTCAGGGGAAACAATGAAGCTGTCATAGCCCCTTGTCTCCTGCAGCGTGAAGCCCCGGTTGCTTTCAGAGATGCCTTCAGCAAGAGTGGGTCAGGACCCTTCGGTGTGGGCACCGTGGCCCTCCACTGCCATTGCACACCTCCCAGCCCCAGGGCGATTTGTGGGTTTGTGCTTCACCTAAGGGGACAAAAAAATGAAGGCTTTTCAGACAAGTTGAGAACCAAACCAAAGCCCTCCAAGCCCTTTGCCCCGTGTCCAACAGGGCAGAGCCTGGGAGCCAAGCAGGGTTGTAGCGATGCTTTCCCAGATGCTGGCGATTGAGGGCTGGACAAGATGATGTCCAGAGGTTCCTTCCAACCCTGACGATCCTGTGATCTGCAGCACAGGATGTCCTGATGTGGTTTCTGTATATTTAGTAACCATCCATAAGCTTATCCAATCCCCCCTGGAGCCCACCTCACTTTGGTGTCCCAAAGGAGAGGCAAGGAGATCCACCAATTAAAAACATGCACTTGTAGGGATCCATCATTAAATCCTATACAACCATCAGTCCTGTGTTTGCAACCCCAAACGTGAACAAAGCTCTTAAAGCCTGCAAGATTTGTTCCAGAAATTCCTAGCATGTTTTAGCAGCTCCTGGGAACTGATTTCATATTTAGGACAAATGTTTCCCTGGCCCCTGTGAGCAGAGGGCGAGTGAACGGCTCATGCAGCAGCTACTGATCCCTCCGCTGATTTTGGCCCCAAATTTGACAGCGCTAAGCAAATGAGCAGAGCTTGCCCAAGGGCTTCAGCTTCACAATCCCCCGCCGGGGTTTGATTTGGACAAGCGGATGCTGCTCTTTTCCTTGGTAAGAGCTGGGTTCAGACACCGGTCTGGGTCCCAGGAGTTTGAAGCAAGTTGTCATTAACAGACACCGAGAAATCAGATTTAGCGTCTTCTCAGGGCTCACGTGTGCTGCTTCGATCAGTTGTCCCGGTCATTATAGGCATTGGGTGAAGAAACAAAGCCTGGCGTCTTTTTGTAAGTTATTGGAGAACCCTCCAAAGGTACGCGTGTGGGAAGAGATGCAATGGGATGGATGATGCCACAGCTGGTCGGATGATGCTTGGCTTTGGGAGAAGCTGAGCCTGTTTCTTCGTGTTCCTTCATGTCTTTAGGACAAGTGGTTGTCATGCAAGGGTTTTGGGGAGAGAGGTGTCTCAGGGGTTGGGGGAGCATGGAAGAGGTCAGGGGCTAGAAGGGGAGGCTGGTGGCACTTTCAGGTGGTGCAATAGCCTGGTTTGGACTCAGGGCAGGGAAAGAAGGTGGGTGTCTCTCCTCCCATGCATGGGAGCAATGAGGAGGAACGTTGCCTTTCCTTCAAGTGTTGACGGGGGGTGGTTTTCCTTGGCCCCATCCTGGGATTTGGTAGCACTTTGTGATCGGTGCCTGGCTGTGATGCATGGCGGAGATGTCACCCTTGTTGGATGGAAGGGGCAGGCAGAGGGGTATGGTGGGCTCTGCAGAGGGGCTGCAAGGTGCGTTGATAGAAACCTGACTCACACACAACTTCAGCAAGCCCAGGTGCCTTCTTGCTCAGGATACTGTAAGAGATGCGCTTGGCTGTTGATTTTCCTTTGATTTTCTCAGGAACTTCTTTGGTGTAACCCCAGTTCCACGTGAAGGCAGTATTTCTATCCTTGGCAATGGCCTCTCTCATTCAGCTTAGCCCTGAACTTCCCCAAGACGTGAGCTGGTGCCTCCCACCTTTACCCCCACGGCCCTTGTTTCGGGCAGCGGTATGTGCCTTCTCCTGCCGTGGATGCTGTTGGGGTCTCCTGGGGCTCTGCTCGTGGTGGGCGGTAGCAGGAGCCGATGAGTCTGTGCTGTTTTGTAGGGCCAGGGGCTGGGGTGAGGTGGGGTTAAGGGGAAGTCAGCAGAGGGTGGGCGTAGGGGGTCTCGGTCCTGCTGCCGTGTGGTGTGCACAGAGGGTCGAGGCAAGCGATGTGCCCGTGGAGAGACCGGAGCGATGTCTGGGGTGGGTGTCTGCTTTGGTGCATCAAGGTGGGTGATGCTGGGGGCATCCAGTCCTTCTTCCCCTCCTCCTCCTCCTCCTCTTGCACCGTGGAGCTGCTGCCTTCCACCTTCAGGCCTCTGCTCCCATCCGTAACGCTGGTAAGAGCAGAGACTTTGTCAGCAGGACGTATGCCACTTCGCTGTCTGAAATGGGCTGTGCTGGTACAAACACCCTTACGGGAGGTTGCTCCGATTCCGGAGTCCTTGGTGACAACCGGGTTTCCCAGCCAGTGCCGGGACTGGGCTCCCACCCTCCTCGCGGGATACAGGAGCCGGCATCTGCCGGTGCCTGGCAGTGTCCAGGCTGCTTTTCGGCTCCAGCGCAAGGAGGAGGTGACCTTGCCGGTGACATCCTGGGATTAAAAAGAAACTCTCTGCCCACGCACACATGGCTGAGCCCCACCAACACCGTGAGAGCACGGGCCACAGCGACCCGTTCCCCGTGTCTGTCCGTCCATCCGTGTGCTCACAGCCCTTCCTCCGGCCCCGGTACCTGCTGGCCTTCGGCTCTGTTGTGCTAGGAAAGGTCAGTGCCAATATTAATCTCTAGATTTTTTTTTTTTCTTTTGGCTATTTATAAAGTGTAGCTTGAACTAAAAAGCCTATTGTAGCAAATAGTAGGCTTCTTGTGTGGCATCCTTGAATAGGAGGGGTGTTATCCCGTCCCCATGACAACAGGCATTTGAATTAAGAGCTGTCTACTCCAAACAATTTGCGGTCACATGGTTCGGAGGAAACACTTTGAAACCCTTGTAGTCTTTTCAATAGGCTTGATTGTTAGCGTCTCCCAAACTTAATCATTAACAGGGCTCTGCAACAGATAATTACTGTGCTTTGCATTTTTCTGCCCCGCACGTGACCGGTGCAGTCCCGGGGACGCAGGTCACCATTAGCTCTTTCTCCTCTTTGAGGAGGTGGAGAAGAGAAGTGGGTGACGGACTTTGGCCAGCCTGAAAAATCTGGGCAGCATCCCCACACACTAAGGGATGGATGGTTTGCAGGAGAGGAGGCTGAGCCCTGGTCGGAGGTGATGGCTGCCGGAGTCCCCACGTAACCGTGGGACTTTCTTTCCTTCTTTACAAATAGCCAAGCCCCTGCCACGTGTTCTTGACCATGCAGCAGTTGTAAATGAGGAGTTTAAAATATCTCCTAATGCTTTGCCTAATTGTAGGGCTTGGTGGAGGATAGTTGGGTGCTGACTGTGCTACTCGATGCCTGGAAGAGCCAGCCCTGTGATGGCAACGCTGGTTGCTCCGACATCAAGAGCAATATTGTTGACGTATAAATATCTCTTTTGGGTTTTTTATTTTTTTATTTTTATTTTTTTGCTAATGAGTTTTTATTGCCCAGGCAAGGGGACAGTCATTTCACATCCCATGGAAAGACCACCTGTGGGATGATCCCCGGCGAGCAGCAGCTGGCTGCGGTGGAGGTGCCCCCTTGTCCTGCATTAATATGATTTGCATTGTGCGGGAGCAGGTGGCAACAACCTCATTTGCAATTTCTGTGCCTGCCACATGTCCTTTTAGAAAAGGCACGTTTTAACACGGTGGTAAATAGATGGGGCCCGACCGGCAGGACTGCTACCATGAAAAGAGACAGACTTGAAAGAGCCTCGTGCGCCTTCAAAATGTACTTGGGTGGATAAGACGTTCCCGTTCCTCCTTGGCTGAGAAAAGTGATGCTCAGGAACAGCCCGGGCTCAGCGGGTCAATAATGCAATTGGCACCCTCGTACGCTGCCATCCGTCAAGTGACATGATTGCATCTCCGCTGGTTGCAGGGTATAACGTCAATTATGTCATAGTGATAGAAGTGTTTGGAAGATTCATTTCTTCACCTTTGGAAATAAATACCTTGCTCCTCCCCGGATGCATGGGGAGTCAGGGATAGCGTTATCCCACGGCAGTGGGCTTTTTGGTTAATGCTGTTGCTTGGTTAAGGATTCTTTGTGTTTTATTTTGCCTTTAGAAGGGAAACTCTGGTGACTTTTCAGCTGGATGGGTGATGGGGGAGGCAGTGCTGGGACGGGCATCGCTGAGGGTGGGCATCCTGCCCCAGCCCGCTGTAGGTCCCTGCCTGCAACTGCCGCAAGATTTCCCTGGGTAATCTTCTCCCAGTCTTTCCCTTGGCAGAAAAAGTATTTCCTTGCTTTTGGAAAACTTCGGAAAATAGATGGGAAATAAATACAGGATAGAGCCATCCTGCTGCCTCCAGAGCGGTGGGGAGAGCGAGGCTGGGGCTTGCTCCCTTACTGCCAGACGCTTAGAGCAGGAGAGCTAAATTCAGCCCTGGAGATGATGGAAATCAAAGGAATGATCTCCTCAGGAGCTGCCTCTTGGTCTTTAATCTGTTAAAGCCGTGTTCCTGCGACGCGCTGAGCGGTCTCGCTTCATGGCAAACCCTTGCGAAGGCTCAGCCCGCCGGCCCAGGAGGATCGAGGGCTGGATGGCAAGTTCATTGACGCCCACCTGCCCGTTTCTGGAAGTTCCAAAACATCTTGGTACATGAAAAGGGGAAGGGGACACAAAAAAAAGGAGGCTGTGAAGTGCTTTAAAAGCAATAAAACATTAGTGGCAAAGGGCTGGTAGAGAAGCAAAAATATTATTCCTTCAACAGAGGCCCAATTGCAGTTGTTTTGTGTGTTTGAGTGAGGAATAATGGGGTTTCACAAGAACACTTCAGAAGGGAAGCAGGGACACCACTGAACATCCAGACAACACACACAGTGGCCGTTCAGATGCCGTTACCTAATTTTACAGCTCTTTTGTTCTCCACTCCTAAAAAGATCTGCTGTTGCTTTTGGTTTTGAATGGAAAGCAGAGAAGGCAATAAGGAAAGAAAGAAAAAAACCTTAAACCAAAAAAACCCAACCCAACCTCCTTGCAACAGGCATTTTAGATGGGAGGAAACCCTCCGAGTCCTCTGCCGTGAGCGGTGGGTCGGTGGGACCGCGGCTGGTTCACCATCCCTGAGGATGCTGCCTGCTGGGCCTGAGCTGGCTTATTTATTTAGTGCTGGACTCTTCATCTGGCTTATTTATTTAGTGCTGGACTTAGGCTGGCTTATTGATCTAACGTAGCAGGTTTCTGTTGGGTTGGGATGGTGCTGCTGCGCTGCTACCCAGGACAGAGGAGCTGATGTGAGCCTGAGCCCCGCGGCAGCCACCAGCCGCACATTCGGTGCTTGCAGGGCTGAGCGTTGCCTTTCTCACCATGCTGGACTCTTCGTTGGCTTGTGGGTTTTGGTTTTCATGTGCAGGGGGGGCATTGAGTTGCCTTTGCTTTAAGCTGTGGTGGAGCCTCAGTCAGGTCCAGCTGCTGGTACTGGAAGGGAACGATGCTGGAGAAGGCGCTTGTGCTCTGCACTTGGTGTGTTCTTGCCTGTCACATAAGCTTCAAGGTTTTAATTTTTTTTTTCCCCCTAAAATAGAGATATTTTGTCCCTTCAGGATGCAAAATCCATGTGGGATTTGCAGAGGGATGGAGATCTGAATGTATGGTGTGCTGGGGCTGGAGGTGAGTGCCTGAGGAGGGGAGGATCCGTGGGGCCAAGGAAGACGAGGGGTGACGGTGCTGCCTGCCTTAGGGATGCTCAAAACCTCCGCAAAGGGGCCTGGGCAGCATCTGCCCTCGGGCTGGGTGGATGGGCCACGGTGGTGTCCCAGCCCCTGGCTGCCCGGTCCAATTTCCCATTGGATTTCCCATTGGATCTTGCCTACAATAAAATCCCCAAAACCTGGAAAAGGCAGATTGCTGCTCAGTGATGTGGGTTTTTTTTTTGTTTTTTTTTTTTTTTTTTTTTTTTTTTTTTACCAGGGTCAGCCCATAAGCAAAACCGTGTTCCTCGCTGGTTTGGTGCTGCCCATAAATGATGTGATTTCTGCTTATTTGCAGAAACCAGAGCAGAAAGACCTCTGCTCCCACCATTCACCTGTTTTGCCAGTGCATTAATTGATAGTGACCCCAGCAAGGTTTCGATACCACAGACTGATGCCAGACTTCCATTGCCCCTTTTTGGCCCGTGGGTGATGTAGCCAGGGTGCTGCAGGGAGGTGGTGGCCGCAGCACCAATTATTAGGAGGAGAGTGCCATGGGCATCGGATGCGATCACATTTGTTTTGGGGGACGGAGACTGGTATCGTTACCCTGGAGGAGCTGGGCAGCTGCAGGTTGGAGCTGGCCCCAGCGTGATGCTGTCGTGCCATTTGGAAATCTTAGAATCACAGAATCATAGAATCGTTATGGTTGGAAGAGACCTACCTGAAAGATCATCAAGTCCAACCGTACACCCGATGCCACCATGCCCGCTAAACCCACTAAACCATGTCTTGAAGCGCCACATCTAAACGTTTTTTGAACACCTCCAGGGAGGTGTTCCATCTCCTCCCTGGAGGAGGAACTCCATCTTCCTGGAGTTCGGAGACAGGTGTGGACTGAATTTCATCCTGTAGCATCAGGGCTGGGAGAAGGGACCTGAAACGATGTGGCAAAAGGAGATGTGGGGATGGGGTGCTGGTGGCTTGTTTTGGCCAAGCAGGTTGGGATGTCCGTGCACATTGCCTGGCTGGGAAAGGGGGATCCTGGGATGACCCTAGTGGTACCCAGAGAGGTGTCCTGGGTGTAGCCAGTGCTCCCAGTCTCCTGGAAATGCACCCCAATGACTCCCATCTCTCCCATCCTTCCTCGCAGGGAGGAGAGCACCCAGATGAGCCAACTCCTCTCTTCCTCTGTGTGGGCTCTGCAAAGCAGAATTTCCTCCATCGTCCTTATTTCAGGAGTGGTGGGGTCTCGGGGGCAGCAATGCAGATGCAGCATTGGACCTGGCAGCCAAGGGACAGGGCTTTTGGCACAGGGTCAGCTGGTACCGGAGCCTGTAGCCGGTGACCGGTGGCTCTGAGAGCCTTAGGTTTTTGTCTGGCCCAGCAGCATCTTGCTCCTCCTTCGACTCCATCACTGGAGCATCTCCCTTTCTCTGTTCCCAGTTGATGAGCCCCAGTATCTCATTTCTTAATAACCCTCATTATGCCACCCCAAGGCCGTGTTTGCTGGCCATGGCTCTGGGAGCTGCTCGCCTCTCCTCTCCCTTGCAGCTACGCAGGGATTTAAGAGTTGCAGATAATCACAGCCACAAACCACCACAAGGGCTGAGCTCATCAAGTGTCCAGGCACCGGGAGGCAATTAGGAAGGGACAGTGGGAATGAGCCGCGGAGGTCACGGCAGCGAGACATGGCTAAGGGTTAAAATGGTTTAATTTTCAAGCTGGCACTTGAAAATGAGAAGGCAAAGGGACAGGGACCATGTGTTTCCTTATAGCATAAGAGTGTGAGGATTCAGTGCAACTTGCTCGTGCAAACCTGCAGATGGGATGTCCTGGCCGGGGAGCGGAGCAAGAGCAGCTCCCGGCTCTGGGGTGGGGACAGATGGGGAATTCAGGCACAGCAGAGCATGGGGCAGTGATTTATGGCACCGGCAGGAATACTGCTGTCTCGTTTTTCCTTTGGGGATGAGTTTTTGGGCACTAGCAGAGCTTGGACCTGCACCCACATCGACCTTTGGTCTCACCCAGCACTTCTATCCTGGGTGGACTTAAACTTTTCTGTGGGTCCAGTCCTAAGTACCCAAGGCGGGAAGAGCAATGGGTTTGATGCCAACCATGCATGAGTGCTCCCCAGAGCAGCATTTTGGGGTGAGAAGGGGCAGAGAATGTCTCTTACCCCTCCTTGGAGCAATGTGTGGGGCTGGAGGGCGGTTGCTCAAGATCAGTGGGAGAAGTCAGGGTTGCAAATCCTTCCAGGGTTTCACCTGAACCAGGGGCTGGAGATGAGGGTTTGGCTGGGGAGAGGGGCCAGACCCTTGGCCTCCGGGTCTATCTCTGTGCTGCGGCATCTTTCTCATCTCCTCTGCTGCTTTGGGCTCTCCGGCGTGGATGACGGCCTTGCGTGCAGCATGAGCACGGAAAGTCTCCCTGCAGCCGTGCACAAATTCCCCAGCCTCTGGCCAGGCTGCTGCTATGCAATTAAAACTTTTGCCAGTGAAAGGCTTAACTCTGGCTTTCTAGGGCTATACCCACACGTGTTTTCAGCCGGGTCTTTCTGTTAGATTAGCTGGAGTTTGGCCCCGGCTGCAAGAAACTCCTTGTGGGACTTGCTTGGGTTGTGGCAGCATTTTGTGCTTGGCTGGTTGGTGGTTCTGGGCTGGCAGGAGAGATACAAACCCTGTGACTGAAGCATTTCTGTGGGGGGAAGGTGAATGCAATGGAGATGCAATGCAATGGAGATTTTAGGGTCTTGAAAACCATGAAGCACCAATGATGGTGATCCTACCATCCCTGGATGGCCTGGACCAGTGCTGTAGTGAAGGAAGGTCTCGGTTTGAGCCCTGGCTGTCCTACCTATCTTCTGTCCAGCCTTTACTAAATATCTCCTTCACCCTTAGTCCTTCATGTCTTTAGAGAGTCAACAGCCCAGCCCTGCAGTTTTCAGGGTGTTTGAAGGTGTCTAGCGGAAAGGGGTGGATTTTGGGTGGGCTGTGGCAGCACTCTATGCCAGTGAAACAGGAGGAAACTGGTGGGAAGACTCAGGGGGATTAATAACATTTCTCTAGCTTTCTCTTACAAGGCACTAACAAGACTTTTCCTTGCCCATCCTTCTCTCCATGCTGGTTATAAGACTACCTGCAGGAAGACGTTGGCATCTTCAATCTGAGCCAGTTTTGAGTTATTAGGACCACAAAGCTCCTCCTGGAAATATACGGCTCTTACTTTCATGGCACCCAATAGTTTTAACAGGCTCAGTTAAAAACAAGCCCCGTTTTCGACTTCAGCTGTTGTTTTGTGGCAGTGATGGATTTTTTGGGGGGTTTGAAAGAGATATCCTTGGGAAGAGCCTTGACCCACTGACCTCAAGGGGATGCAGCTAACGTGTGTGGAGCACCCGGCCGCTGGCGGCTGTGGGAAGGCGTTGGTCGGGGTCAGCAGCCTGTTATTTTCTGTTATTTTTTTTTCCCCCCACCTGATAAGGAAAAGGAAGTTGATATTTGTGTCCCTGCAACAGCCTCGTTAAATAGGAAAATAACAAACGGAAAAATAACACTTTTCCAAAGGTACCCTTCTTTCCTGAAGCTACAAAATAATCGCTTGGGCTGCCTCTTCTCCTGCCACACAAGAGCAAGGGTTGCCTGTCTATTTTGTAGGAACGTGGCTTTTTCCTGGTGAACGAGGTCACCACACGTGCCCCAGGAACACCCCAGCACCACTCGGAGACTGGCGCTATCTGCTCTAAAAAATTGGTGGTGGGATGGGTCGAATTGGGGAGCAAACGGTCTGTGCTGGCCGTTGTCCTTTGTGCTATGCCCCACGATTTCCTTTGCCCTGTCTCTTCCCGTTCTTCAAACCCCAACCTTGAGCTAAATGCACTTAGATCTCCTTTGTTTGTTGGCTTTTTTTTTTTTTTTTGATACCAGATGTAAAGTTTAATGAGATTCACGGAGTTCCCAGCCCAATGTTGTTCATTCTTGCCTCCATCCCCTGAGTCCTGAGCAGCTCCTCCAGCTGCTTCTTCCTACGGGGCTTCATCAGCGAGGCGAAACTCCGCCATCGCTTGCAAGACGGCAGACGCACATGGATGATGGCGTGTGCTTGGGTCACTCTGGATTTACCCTTCAATAACTGAAAACGGACATTAAACTGTGGCTTTTGCAGCTGGACTAACTCCCTTCGCTCATGCAGATGTCCCTGGACTTACGGCCACCAACCGTTAGAGGAGGAGCCGCCCTGGGTACCTGCATGTAAATCTCCATGTTTGGCTCATCCCATCGATGAAAGATGAACCCTGGATGGGTTCAGTTCACCCATTTTGCACCTCTATCTTAGGACAAGGTGAGCTGTGTCCTGCCAGCACCCGTTTCCTCCAGGGCAGGCATGGCCTTGGTGGCCAACGTTGGGTCAGAAGTCCACCTTGGATGAGGTCGGTCCCACCTGGCTGACTTCTGGGAGGGCTCTGGACTTACTGATACCGAGGTTGCCGAGATCCTCCCAAAAGCAGAGCTGCATCTGTGGTTGGGAGGGTACTTGGGTGGGGGTCATTGGTGCCAGGTGCCCAAATTTCTCTAAAGCAAACCCTGAGAACCTGTCTGGTTTGTGCGAAACACGGTCTTGCCCGTGTGCGCCCTGGTGAGCAGTGGCTTGTGGGGGCCTTCCCCAGACAGCAG
>NW_009593898.1:18669-49693 GCF_000690535.1 Cariama cristata | reverse complement strand
ACCCACTGAGGTTTTGTATCTAAAATTTGCAACCCTGCGGGACTGAGAAATGAGAATTCCCGCTGATGCTGGCACCGTGGGGGGTTGTTAGCATCCTCCGGCATTTATTTCAGCCGGCCACCTCGACAACCTCATTATTATCTGCTCGCGACAGATTAATGAGCTTTTCCATGTAGTCAAAGCAAGTATTGATTAAGGCCCGGGAACCGGCTGATCAATGCGATGCTGTTTTTCCCTGGTTGGACGTGTAGGGCTGCTCAGCTGGAGGCTGTCCCAAGCGCTCGGGGACTTTGCCCGTCATTAACAGTCATATGCACTCAGACAATAAGGGCCTATTATATCGTCTTAATGCGAGGCCAATCTGGGAATTAATCGGGATATTTGGAAGCACCTTAGCTGCTCGTGCTGATACAAGGTCCTGAGTTTCCTCTCCTAATCTCCCCCAGGGCAACTAGGATCTCCCACAGGTCCCCGCGCTGGATAATGCGCCTAAGCTGGTTACAGTGAATTTGCATGAATAAGGAGGCAGTTCTGCTCAGGCTGAACGCAGCTTCGTTAAGGCCCAGCGATAATTTGATCTTGCTTATTGCCTGTCCTTTGAACCCTACCAAGGAAGATTTTGAGCAACAATTGACTTTGTGTTTGGGGTCATGGAGACCGCTCCAGCTCCCAGGCAGAATTTGCCTCTCTAGAAATGTCTTTTCTTCTTTGCTTCCCTTCACAATCGCTCTGTTAAGGTGAATAATTATTGTGGAAAGTTTTATTTGTGGAAAAATGTTAACCTTGCTCACAGGTGAGATAACAAACCGCTGGCTGGCTGCAGAGTGGCATACAATGAATTAATGGTAGCTGCCTGCCTGGGAGCTCAGCGCAATGGATCTGCCCGACAAAATCCATGCCTGGAAATCGAATTAAGCTGGGATGGATCCCTGCCGGTGGGGGGGATTGCTGCGGGGGAGCTGATGGGATTGGGGTGGTGGTGGGGATGGGGATGCGGGAAGTGGAAATGGGCCAGGGAACATTGGGAGGCTGGGGATGAGCATCTGTGCTTGGGTGGGAGGTGAAGGGGAGCAGGTAGGACAGGGAGGTGCCTGGAAAAGCTTTCCCACCTTGCGCTATGCAATTGTGAAAATGAGCTACGCAACCAGAAAAAATGAGAGGCCTTTTTGGAAGTGAGAGAGGAGAGGCAGGGAGGGTATCCCCCAAGGGTGCAGCGGGCAGGGTGAGCTCGGAGGTGCTGGGGACAAATTCAGCTCCCACGCAGAACTGCAAAGAGAGGGTGGACGGCTCTTGGTGACAGCGTCTGCTAAGCACCACTTTGCTCTCCTGGCTCTTCCCGTGCAGCCAGGCATTGCATTTCCCCCGACAGCAGGGCTGCACGTTCCCCAGATTAATTAGCTGTCACGGACATGTGGGCTTTACTCGACCGCCGTGTTTCCAAGCCACATCGGAGCTGCCGGCTCCGGATGGGTACCCGCTCGGCCGGCTCGGGATGGGTACCCGCTCAGAGCCATGTGTTGCATTTACATTGCGGACACCCCCCCGTGCTCAAACACCGGCATCCACATTGGGTGGGCAAAGCGCAGATCAGGGTTGGGGCAAACTTTGGAGACGGGAGAGACATCGGTGATTTACCCAGATAAAAACAGCACTGCATAAACAAAGCAATAAATACTGCCTGCTTCGGAAATGTTAGCAAGGGCTCATTCCTTCAGAAGAAAATTTATTACGCTGTGCACAAATTGGGCTGGCGAGTAACGTGACGGTGGCTTTCAGCCGTCTTTCAGCTGGTCCTCCAAACCTCCGGCCAAGGAGGTACCTCCGCACGTCTGGGCAGTGTCCTGGCACCAGCGGGGGCAGAAACACCCATTTAATTTTCAGGTGAAGCTCAGTCACTTAAGGAAAAGGCTCTTTTTTCATTCCTCCGAGGCTCTTGGGTACGTGTTCTTGCATATACCATATGTATCAGTACCACTTTTGGGCAAATTATTGCATTTTGCACTAAAAGCAGGCACCGAGCCTTGTTTTTAGGAGATTTGGGATGATTCCAAGACCCAAGCACATCCCATTTTGACCAAGCACTGGCAAAATGTCCGTGAGGCCATTCCCAGGAGGAGATTGCCTATGTTTTCCCTGCTCCTGAGCCAACTCTGGCCAAATAGATGTCAAGAACCATGGGGCCCGTAAAAAATCCTGAGCTACAAGACGAAACTAAGGTTTCTGGCTAAAATGACCATGTGCAGAGAAGCTGTACAGTGTGAGGTGGGGAGAATAAGTGTCCTTCTTCTCCTTAGCCCAGCTGAGCAGTGCCCAAGCCTGTGTACATCAATCCTGCACTGGTGTTTACACCGAAATCTGGGGCCGGTGCCTGGGGTAGTGCCAGCGCTGAAAGCAGCAGGCTTCCTCCAGTCTGGCCTTGGCATAAGCAGGATCAGGATTTTGGCCTCAATCAGGGAAACGGCTTTAAACTGGAAGAGGGAAGATTTAGGTGAGATATCAGGAAGAAATTCTTCCCGGTGAGGGTGGTGAGGCAGTGGCAGAGGTTGCCCAGAGAAGCTGTGGCTGCCCCATCCCTGGAAGTGTTCAAGGCCAGGCTGGATGGGGCTTGGAGCAACCTGGTCTGGTGGGAGGTGTCCCTGCCCATGGCAGGGGGGTTGGAACCAGATGGTCTTTAAGGTCCCTTCCAACCAAACCATTCTGTGATTCTATGAAAAACTAGAGGGGTTTTTAAGGAGGAAGCCAGGATCTCCTGAGGGTCTGTCCTTGCAGTGGAAGCTGCCTAACCGGGTGTTTTGCACATCTGCAGGCTTGCCTCAGAAGAAAGGCTGGAGTTTGTCCTCAATTAACCTGATATGATCCTGGGCTGGCACCGGTAGCTTCAGTGCCATTTCAATGGCTCCAGCAGCGGGACGGTGGCAGGAGACGGGATGTCCCACGCCGGTAGGAGCATCAAGGCGGGGAGGATCAGGTTTGGGTTGGGGGGTTGATCAGGTGTCTTTTGTTTTGGGGGTGCCCAGGAAAGATGGGGAGCTGGGGGGGAGGTGGAGGGCGATGGCACAGCTGTGCCGGGAGCCCAGCTCCCATCTGGCTGCCTTATCAAGCCCCGCACAGCCTCGCGTGTCACATTGGGATGTAAATCGCATTAATTGAATTCACTTTGGCTGCGCTTTTGGGAGCAGACGACGACTGAGTCAAAATCTCATTTACATACTGATAAGACACAGTTGAAAAATGATGCCTTCTAATGAATAAAATGTGTGTAACTGGTCCAGCTTGATATTAGCATTAAAGTGTTAATCACTTTGGCATACAAGTTTATAGAGCTGAGTAAATTTGTCTTCAAAGGGTTCTGAAACAGAAATCTATGTTTCTGGCCTGCCATAGCAACATATAGACGTCTTCATTGTATTTCTTGGTCAGAAAGCAGGTGCCAGCTTCTAATTAAAGCCTAATTTGCAATTTGTGTCCTATTCACTGTTTTCATGGGAACCTTGATGGCTGATATAGCGGTAAGCAATAACCAGCAGCAAGATTTGAAAGCAGTAATGGAAATTCATCCTCCCCTGGGGCTGCTGGGCTGAGCAAGCACAGGAGAGGGAAGGGGCCAGGGACACGTTGTGATGTGTGTCCCTCATCCAGGAGGCTGCTCGCAGCGAGGGAAGAGGGAAATCTTCGCAAGAGAGCTGATGCCAGCCTTGCAGGAGCCGGTAATCATCCTGATCCAGCCTCCTCAGGGCAGCTCTGGCCCTCCCTCTTTGAAGACAGATGGAAAAGGCTTCTTCCAAACTCCCAATTAAAGGATCCAGCTTAACGATACCCATGGAGGTCTCTTCCTGCACATGTTCTCCAGCCTGCCCGCTGACCTGCAGCATCTCATGCTTTCCAGTCTTCCCCCTGCCACCTATCCATCTCCTCTTTTTTGCTTCTAATTACAAGCTTACGAGCTCTTGACAGCACTAATATCAAGGGTAATTAGCAGCAGCAGGTCCGTTGTTGGTACACTGCCCCGTGGTGGAAGGGTGCCCAGGGAGCAGAGCATTTTTAGGTGCATGGACTTGGAGGGTTGGTACCAATCTATAGGAGGTGTTGCTGATAAAGCGATGCTGCTCTGTCAGGGCCGTGTTTGCTTCTGCTGGCTGGGAGTTTGGCAAAGGACCTGAAGGGACCAGGGCTCAGATCCCAGGGAAATTCAACGTTGCTTCAGATTCCTTTCAATATTACAGCCTCGGGGGCTGGCTGGGGAGCTGCGCCTTCCAAAAAGTTCAGCCCAGAGGGTGAGGACTGCTGATGTGTGGCGGCCGGTGGAGATGGAGCAGGTCCTCTGAGCCACCAGCTTTTCTGAAGCTGGTCTCCAGCTGCAGACACCCAGTGCCTGCAAATCTCGGCTGTACCGGGCTTTTCCAGTGCCCAGCCCACAGCACCCCAGCCCCACTCCTTGCACTGCTGGAAGTGGGTTGAAAGCCTCTCAACCTGCTTTGCACCACCCATCAGCTTGTGGGGTTTGTTATTGATAATAATTTTTTGTGGTAGGAGATTCAAGGGTCAGCAGTCGCACCAGGGCTGGCTGAAGGACTACGGGGGTCTCTGCCTCAACAAGGGGACATTTGACATGGTTGGGCCTGACAAAAGGGAGACCCAGGATGGGTTGCGGGTCTAGATGTGTTGACAGACCATTCTGGGTGAGGATTTTTGCATGTGCATCAGGACTGTGCCACCACGTTGGGTTGGGGCTATGGGAC
This sequence comes from Cariama cristata, assembly GCF_000690535.1. Classification (NCBI taxonomy): domain Eukaryota; kingdom Metazoa; phylum Chordata; class Aves; order Cariamiformes; family Cariamidae; genus Cariama; species Cariama cristata. The sequence goes on along the minus strand of NW_009593898.1, from coordinate 44,954 downwards.
AGCCAGGGACAAGCTAAAGGGGAAGAAGTCGCATTGTGTCATGTCCTTCAAGAGCGAACCACACACGCAAGCATGGATCACACCAGTGCTGGTGGGGAGGGACTTTTGGGGGATCTCCTATCCAACTTGCTACTTGAAATGGGATTTTACTGGTTCCTGTTGTCTAGTTGACCTCTGAAAACCCTCAGGAAGGGAGATGCCACCCTGAGCCCTTGCTCCACAGCTGCACCAACCTCTAGCAGAGAAGATTTTCCATGCTTCTCTGCCGGCTGCTCCATCCCATCTCAACTCAGATTTTCAGTGATAAATCAGCACAGCTCCACGAAAGCCAATTTTACCCTGGCTCTCATTCCTGGTACTCAACCTCCTGTCCCTCCCCTTCTTGCTGAATTCATTCCCTCCATAGACACTGTAGTATACGTGCTTGTTGAAGTCCTGTAATTCACTGTGGAATGTTCCTGCTTTTATAGTAAAAAAACCCCAACAACTCAGTGGCTTAACCAAGGCTTCACCGTGTGCTGCTCCAGGAGACGTTGTTTCAAGGGTATCATCACACACGTGGCTAAATGGGATAGCGACCGCCACATCCTTCTGCCCTCAGCCCCCCAATTCCCCTGTCGATCCCCTCCTGGCTCAGCTACCATGCAGAAAGGTAAATCACAGCTGGACTCTTTATCAGCTGGTAATCTCCTTCCTGAAGGATTTGGGTCTCCCTGGGCAGGCCTACAACTGCTGACATCCTGGGAGTGTGATCATCTCCTAATAAGCACGTTCTCCCGGTTGCCTTACAGCTTAATGACACTGAGCACGGTCTCCTGAGTAGTGCAATACGGTTAAGGTGCTGCAGCACCTTGCAGGAGACCTGGTCGTAGCCCTGACCTCTCCCCTTGGCTTATCTCCTGCAACCCCACGAGCATCAGGAGTGGCACCACCAGCCTTGATTGCCCCCGCGAGCTGGCGGTGGGGCGGGTGGGATGGGGATGGTTCTAGCAAGAACCTGGATGATGCTCTGGGCTTGTATCAGGCTTTCTGGTTTAGACTCAGAGCCCTGGCAGCAGTCAGAAATTACAAATTAAAAATAGAGGTGAAGAAGGCAAGTGAACGGATTTGCACGCAGCTACCCGATGCTGCTTATGCCCTGAGAGTGAATCCCTAACTAATGGTATAGAAAAAAAGGGGAACGTACGCATAGTTTTTTGTCTGACCTGGGATTTCAGCTGACAGTTTTCTACTGCTGAGCTATGCTGATGTCTTTGCTGGGAGTCCTTTCTAACCAGTGAGCACTTTTCAAGCAGTGTAAACATCATCTTGGGCTGATGCACGTGCACAAGCAGACATACACACATCAGACATCCCAAAGCCAGGGTAAAAACCCCAATAAATAGGTGTGGCACACCCAGATGTTTGACTAAGTCAATGAAATAAAGCTGAAATGTCCAAGAGAAATGGAAAAGAAAAAAAAAAAAAAGAAACCCACCTAAAACTTTGCTCACATAACAGGAAAAGGGTAGCCTGGGGCTCTGGCCACCTATTTCTATCAGTGAGTGGAAAATACTCTGCTCCAGGAATCCACCTCTTTCCTGCTTGCTGGAGGATGTAAATGCAAGTGCTCCCCTCCCCGCGGGGAATATCCTGTTTACCTAAATCCCTGCTTCCCACTGGCAAGCCACGTGTTCCAACAAGCACCACTACCATTTGAGTGACATCTCCTAGGGAGTAGAAATAGTTGTCTTAATAAAGACTTGATTAGTATAAGGCTTTTTGGCAAGGTACCGGCAGGATAAGAGGTCTAGGAGATCACCGCAGCCCCTGGAGCAGGAGTACCCGCTCTCGGCGAGTGAGGTGGTGGCATCCAGTGGCCACGATGGCTTCTCTGAACCCAGCACCTCCTCTCCATCCCGCTCAGCGCCTGCTCCGGGTGATGCCTTGGGAGCTATCGCACCTTTCCCTGCCAGGTAATTCCTTGGCGCTCAGTTCAAACCCTCACGGGAACATGTTTTCTTCGGGACATGCTGGAATTGCTTTAAAACACCTGACTTTAAGCCTCTGTGGCATTATATGCCTAAGTCATTTAGACCATTAGATAAGCTTTTCCCAAAGAGCTTAGTGCTTCTTCCCGTCACTGGGGATGGTCCGGGAGCATGCCAGTACGGGATGTCAGCTCACAGTTGAGAGAGAGGAGTTATTTGGCTCCTGGGGCTTCTGCCAGCTGGAGTTACGGCTCATTCTAGCCCAAACATCCCTAACCACATGATAAATATTATCAGTGTTATTAAAATATTTTACCGCATCCAGAAATGTTTGAAAAACCTGTTACAACACTAAGCTAAGCGTTTTAACGCGGAGTTAGGAACAGTGTCTCTCTGTTCCTAGCACAAACTGGGTGATTTTTTTTTAATTATTATTCCTTAAAGCAATTTGCCATGGCCAGGGGATGCACTGATGCACAGCGGACCTGGGCCAACCCTGCCAGAGGGTCTGTGGATCCTGTGTGGGTCCTTCCCCAGCTCTGCGTGATTCCTATTTCGGAGTGGGGCGTTTTGCAAGTCTGAACGTAGTTGTGAAGGAAAGGGGAGCTGCTATTTTTTGGGCGCAGAGGGATATGGCCGTGTGTGAAGGGACTATATGGTATCATGGGATGAAGGTGCGTTCGAGACGCAGCCTTTCCCGTGGAGCCAAGAGCCCATCCAGCCATGAATCATGGCTTCAGCTCGTCCTCCTGAAAGCTTGGAGTTGAGAACATGGTGTGAACACACCCGTTATGAGTAGACTGGAAGCCCGTGATTTCATGGAACATGCCCCAAGTGTTTTGGTGCCTAAACCAGTGTCTGACACCTTGGGATCTACACCTAGGATATATTACAGGCTCCTGACATCAATCAAAAATTAGAATCAACTCGGATGGATTCAGCCTCTCCTCCTTTTCTGCTGCCAAAACAGAGGCTGATGGCAGTGACGGCTGCAGACACAACAGTGTTCAACCCACTTAATTAAAAGCTTGAGCTGAAAGAAGACCTCCGGAGGGAGAGCAGCAGCTCTCGGGAGTTTTCCTCATCGGTGCTTCACGCCGGGATGCGCGCAGTGTGATTTGCAAGCACAGAGCAGCCAGCCTGGACCACTCTCCATAGGCGTGAGCTCGCTTGTCGAGGTCTTTTGTGTCTCCCGGTTTAGCAGCTATCTCCTTGCGCGCCATGAGACGCCTTCCACAAAGGAGCCGGTCTGCAGGCACGACAAAGATAACGGTATTGCTCAAGAGCAAATATTTGCAAAATAGAGCAAACCCGACTCCACGATGGAGCCGTGACTCACTCGGTTCCTCTTTAGGCTCAGAAGGAATAATTGCCGTGTGATGCTGAGTGTGCGGTTTAAAGGCAGATGCCATTTTTCTGCTGAAGGGTGAGTATTTGGGAGTGAATGTATGTATTCCCTATTAGTTCATATGGGAAATTTTTTATTGCCTGTTTTCACTACTATGTGACTATAGAAATAAAACAGAGTGTCTTCTTTCTGTCTGCAAAAGCAATAGCAGAGCATTTCCCACTGCCTGGGAAAGGTTGTCTTCATCCCATTGTGGAGCAAGGACCCTTAAACACCTGTTGTCACAGGCAGCATCTTTTAAATACAGGCGAGTGGCCATCTCTGATCCCTTTATCTGTATCAGATCAAGGATGATGTTTCACCCAGCATCTGCAAAACCAGCTTCAGGACCAGATCCAGACACTATAGCTATGACCCAGCAGTGTGTTTTTGTTCCCTGGGGCCAGAGATCGCTCCTGTTTGCTGCATTCACTGTGTCATGCCAGGGCATCCACTGCACGGCCAAAGGAGGTCAGTGCCAGCTCGCTCAACTCCTGCCATTCCTGGTGATGCTCCCAGCAAACAGCAGGATCCTGAATAAAAACTTCTAGTGCTTTTAAAAGTGCATTAATGCCAGATACTCCTCCAGCTGGCTCTTCAGTAGGTAAATTCAGTCCATAAATCCCTGCTTAACTCCCCTCCAACCTCCGATCTACAGTTTCCCTTGCAGAAGATGGAGGAAGCTCAACCAGGAGAGAGAGGACAACATCTGCAGTCCCTCCAAGGTAGGTACAGTCCAGGACCGGTGGCTCTAGTCCCAGCGAGGAAAGTCATGTAGAGAGAAGTAAAAGTTATCTCTATTATGAGCTTGGCTGCTTTTTAATTAAAGGAGAGCCCATGTCCTCAGCTACTTGCTGGATAATTTTGGGTGGCGGTTGACTAGAAACGCAGATTTCCAGCTTTTGTGCTTGCGAGAAAGAGAGAAGATGTGAAACTTTAAACGTGATGGAACAAATACACCTTCCTGTGGGTTTCATCTTCTGCTTGCAAAGGGATCTCTGAATGAGTGGGATGGAGAAGACCAAATAGTTCCTGGCTGGAAAATATCCATGGGTGGATGGGGAGGGCTCAGCCCACAGCTTGCTGGCTCCATTAGCGATGCCGACACGGGTGGCATCGTCCTGTCTTTGCTGATCCTCGCCTCAGTCTGGGGTGCAGAAAATTGAAGAAATATGACCTTTGCAGGTGGGTCTCCACATCTTTCCAGACTAAGGCAAAGAAAAGAGGGAGACATGATCCATGTGAAGTCCTCATGGTGAAGGCAGACCTCTGAGTGGCGAAATCTCCTGGCTTATGTGCTGACAGGGGGATGTGCGCTGGAAGAGCAAAATAGACCTAGCATGCAAATATTTACTCTGCCCTGAGCAGGTTAATAGACACTGTCAGCCTTTGTCTTATTTTATTTAATCCTTCAGTCTGGCTCAGTTCAGGTTTGATAATTTGGGATGTCTTTTTAAATTTAGAGCTGTTTCCTCTCTGTCTGTCCCGCTGGAAACATGGTTTCAAAAGTCAGAGGATGGAGTTGTCCCCATCTCGTGCCATGGGCCCCTGCTTGAAAGGTCCCATGTCTCTCCTTGGCTGCCCCAGGGTGCAATCCTGTGTCGTGACAGAAAGGTCTCCTGAAATGTCTGTGACATGCTAGTGAGCTGTGGTGGTGTCCTGGATGGAGGAGGGTGGGGCTTGGTCCTGGGGTGGGAGCCTGGAGACTGCACCCATGGACCTCCTGAAGGTTTGGTCTTCTGGAGGTTTTGGCTCACCTCTCTTTCTCCTCCGCTCCTCTGCAGCTTCCTAATCCAGCCCCACTCCAAGGGGTATGCGGTTTTTTCCTCCCTCCCTTCATTAGTGTCCCACTCATCTTAAGAGAAGTAGGGTGAGATATCTCACATGCAATGATGTGCTTCTTCCACCAGTGCTGAAGAGTACGCAGGGCTGATCCCCTACCTTGGTGGAGATCAAAAAGTGATGGGGAACACCTCTGTCATATCCAAACTTTGCTGTCCCAAATGGTGTCCCAAATCAGAGTCCTCTTTTAATGAGAACCCCCAAATTTGGAAGCTCAGATTTAACTTAGTTTAAGGTTAGGCAGTAGAGCCTACCAAACTCACCTGGAGAGCATACAGCATGGTCACAGAGGCAGAGAAACACCGGGGGTGCACGGATTTTAGCAGAATTAAAGTAAAGGTGGAAGGCTGAGTCTGAATATCTGGACTTTGTCAATCACCACCGGAGATGGATGCTCTGATTTCTTCCCTAGGTCTGTGGAGAAGCGAATTTCAGTTTGATTTTGGTTTCAGTCGGAGGTACTTGGTCTGTCTGGAGAGGGACGGCTAAGGGAGTGACGTGGGGAAAAGGAAGTCATGGCCCTCTGTCAAAGCCAAGTAAGGATGGTTTGACTTTCGGTCTTGTTTTTATCTAGCAAGGAAGCTCCACGGTGGGGTTAACTTCTGTTCCAAGCTGTCCCTAAAATCCGTGTGGGATTGGTCTGGAGTTTATACTCAGATCAATCCCTGCTTTAGTTTAAACTACAGGTTTTAGGAACTGGGTTCAGACTCAGCTTATTCTGAAATTTGGGCAAGTGTTTCTGCTTTTGGCTTATTTCCAGTTCTAATGTTGGTTTTAGTTAGTGAAGAGCTAAGGGTCCGACCCAATGCCCACTGAAGTCTGATGGAGCTTTGAATTCACTTGGTACCAAGCTGGTCTGTGGACGAACAGTCTTCCAGCAGATCCAAATCCAATTTTGCTCTCCTTTAGCCCTCTGTAAAGCCAAAATTGAGCCAAGGGAAGAAGAGACCTGTGGGCACAGAGCCTTCTCCAGGGGCAGGATTTGGCAAGCTGTAAATAGATGGCACATCCAAACTCCTCCTGGGAGAGTGAGTGGTGTTACAGCCACTCTCAATAGACTCCAACTGCGGCTGCAATTCCTTTACACATCTTTTTAGGCACTCGTATTGCCATCTTGGTGTCTTGTTCAACACCGACAAACAAAATTCCTTCTTTCCAAGTCACGAGAAGGGCTTAAACTGAAGGGCTAGTTGCCTGCACTGGAGAAAGGCACTTTTATGGCACGTTTTTGTTGCTATAAAACTAGTCCAAAATAATGAGACTCATGAAAGGATATGACCTAAACTATAAAATGCACTTATTAAAGTTGTATGATAAATCAGAGAAGGACACGCTTGCCTCTTCCTAAGGAACTGCACGCAGCTGGACAAGAAATGGAGGTGAGGCAGATTGATTTCTGGTGTGTGGCTCTCTCCCACCTGGGGTTGAAGAATTAGCACAGGTCAAATTGCTCACAAACCTCTGTCAAGGAATATATATGTCCAGCCTAAATGTCAGGCTAGAGGAAAGAAAACCTGAGCTCTGTGGTTCTGCTACATCCCAGCACGGGTGATTTCATTAGTTCATCACTCTTTGCCCTTGCGTCTGGATGCTGCGGTTTTGCCCCTTCTTTTTTCCCCACTAACAAACCAAGGGATGGGTCTCCAGCAAGATGTCCTGCTGTCATGTTAGGTGTCTCAGCCCCACATTGTCAAGGTCTGCTGCTTAATTTCCACCCCTGTTTCCAACACTGATGTCGGTACGTTCAGTTCTGCTTCAAGGGGTATCCAGAAATGCATGGACCAGATTTGGAGAAATTTAGGTAAGTAAAGTAGGATGATCTGCTCAAGGTGAGACGGGACAGTCTGTTAGGGTTTAATTTCATCTTCACCGGTCTCACACTAACATTACACTCAGCAGATGGGGAACAGCCTCCCGTTTGATGGGCTGGAGGGGAGTGGGTGTTGGTGGTGTTAACAGCCTTCCCACCCAGTGATTAACTGCACCAGGAAAAGGAGAGAGAAAAAAAAGAGAGCTTTTTTTTTTTTTTTTTCTTCCCTAAAAGTATGTTCTCATTCTTCAAATGCTTGGGAATCTTTTTTAACCCACTCAAATGATTTATTCTTTTGCAAAACGTCTGACTGGAGGGGAAGCTCCTAGATTAACTTTCGCCAACAGTAAGCTGTGACGGGGAGCAAAGCAAGAAACGCTGTTTAGGAGCTGTGGGATGCTACGGCACCTGTAGTGTGATGGCTAAGGGGGATGAAGTTAAAGCGGTTTGTTCACAAAGCTGTTGAGTATGGATGGATCGGACAAGTTTTTCTCAAATCCCAGTTCCCAGAATATCAAACCGGCACTGAAAGGACCTCATGTCCCTGCAAGGGCTGAGGCTGAGCCCTCCCGTCGGCGCAGGGCTTATGTCAGGGCCAGTTAAGGTGCAGGAGCTGCATCTCCTCCCTTCAATTCCTCGTGGCACTAAGACGCCTCGGTTCTTAGCTGCCGAGTAATTTTCTTTTGGGTAATGCAATAGTGCATGGAAGAGCCTATTATTTGCCAGTAGCAAGAGACTCAGCAAGCACTAATTGGACAAACGAGGCTCCAGGGATTTACGAACTAATCAGATGAATATGCAATTGGGGAAAAAAGGCAAACAAGGCTCTGAGCCTCCCTGAAGGGCACCTGGGACGATGCTTTGCTCCTGAAAGCAAAGAGGCATGTGCCGTTTTGCCTCAGCTCCAGCGGTGTTGGTGACTGTTCTGTCCTGAGAGGTCCAGAGGCATGTGCCGTTTTGCCTCAGCTCCAGTGGTGTTGGTGACCGTTCTGTCCTGAGAGGTCTGTCCTCCCCTGGAAACCATCTCCCACCGCTGCTTTCTCAGGAGCATCTCTGAGGAGTGGATTTGTTTTACTCCAGGAACGCACAGGCCGCAGTGTGTGGCAGGTATTTGGAAATATTTCCCAGGCTTTTGGCATCCTTCCTGGCTCATGTTACCCACAGGGACAGGCTGCCATCGGATCTCAGTGTTGGGTACTGTGCTGGGGGGAAGACTTTCTAGTTCTTCACCTGTTCCCAGCCTAAAAGCTTCCGTCTAAGAAAGGAGGAGTTTTTAAGAGATGGAAACCAAAGGTCATTATGGGGGAAAATTCAGATTTCTTTCTTTTTTTCTCCTCTTTCTTTTTTGCCCTCGAATATTCCCTTTGAAAAAATATCTTGAGCTGTGCCAGGATCCAGCAGGTCTTTTGGAAACTGTTCCTTCCAGCTATGGGACATCAGCCCAGCGGTGCTCATCCCGGCTTCTTGTGAGCTCAGCCACAACGAGCCAGCGAGCCAGCTCCTGACCTGTGAAGGCAGGGACAAATCCCTGACGTGTGCTGCTATTGCAGCCCAGGATGAGCAGCCAGCTTGGCATGGGACCAGGGCATGGATTGGTTTTGGTCTCAGGGGAGGCTGATGGCAGCATCTCTTGCTCTGTGCAATAGCTGCTGCCTGTCCTGACCACGCATGGGCATGGGCTTGGGCTCACCAGCGAGACAAGGGGTTGCAATAAGGCAGGAGAGCAGTCACTGTTCTTTGCTAAGCCATGGGGCCAGCGCAGGGTTTGGGGCTTAGGGAGGAAGAGGAGGAAAGCGGGAGGAAGAGGAGAGGATGGCAGTGATGGATGCCTCCTCCCTTCTTCTTGTGTCCCCATGGGTAGCTCATTCTTTGGGGGCACAGCTTCATCTCTTTGGTCCCAGGGCTCATTTGAGGCTGCCTCCCCGCTTGGTCTGTGCAGGAAAACAGATTAGACTGTGATTTCCAATACACGTCACACAAGGCAGTGGAATGGCTTAAAAACATTGCTTTTTGACTGCTTCCAGACATAACTCATTACCAGTTCACTTTTTCTTCTTTTACCTCTGCTCTTTCCAGCAACCCCTCCGTAGGGAGGAGCATTTATTGCACCACCATCAAAACATAGCATATCCTCAAACCGCAAAGTCTCCGGGCACGAGGTCTGCTGTTCTCCACAGCTGGGTCTTGCTCCCTGACCCGGGTACCAAGCTACTACAGTAAAATGAATAATAAAGTGTTGTGTTCAAGCAGTGTCTGGGGCTGAATACCCCTGGTCCTGCCGCACTTGGACGTAACACGGTGAAAACCCCTGAGAGGAAGGCCAAGAAATGACTGATGGTGTCGAGTAAGTTATTACAAGCCCTTCTCATACAAAAAAGTGGTCCTGGCTGGAGTTTGGATGATAGATCACTGCGTTTTTCTGTGGTACATTAGCACTTGATCTCAGAGGTCGAGCCAGAAAATAACCTTCTCCCTCTAATTGACATGCGAAGCTACCACTGGGTATTAATTTGGATTGGGGTTGAAGTTGGAGCACCAGTGCTGAGATCAGAAAAATGGAGAGTGGTAAATCTACAGTAAATTGCTTGGATATTTATAAGCTCTCATATGTGAAACGTTTATTTAAAAAAAAAAATAATGCTGTAGTCCATAGGATGACCTGGCTTTCTGCCATGGCCAGGGTCAAAAGGTCCACAGCCAAGTCTGGTACAAGCAGGAGATATGGCATGGCTTTAACCACCCAGAGAGCTTACCAGGGTGGGAGAGGTGGCTGTCATCTGCATTTTCATGGCTTTAAATGAATGGGTTGGTTTCATTGTGAGAACGATCAGTGATGAGGTGCAATGCTGAGGCTGGAGTTACACTGGGTGTTGAACGGGGGACCCTGATACTCTCTGCCTGCTTGTAGTTAAAGAGCAGAAATTAGCCAGGTGAGACACTGCTTTTAAAATCCAAGAAAAATAGCAACAAAGGGGCTCTTTTTCCACTATCTGAGCCTTTGTTTGCATCCAGTTAATGTTTTCACACTTCCCTCTGCGGTCCTGATGGCCAGAAATGTGTTAGAAAAGAAGACGTCTTCTTCACACAGCCCCATACGGCGTGGTGCCCACAAAGAAACCACGAGTGCTGGTGTGGCACTGGGGGGTACAAGACAAATGTCCCTTCAGTTTTGGGGAGCACCTCCTTGTTTTTGTGGTACAGCAGGGCTGTAGGTGCTGGGGATCAGAGAAGAGCACCCAAACCTGGGAGACCTGCTGTCACCAACATCTTCTGCACTGGACTTTTCACTTGAGATAGGACCTGTCAGCTGACCCGAAGAGCAAAACTTCTTGCTAAAGGTGAGATGACTACATACAGTGTAAAGAAATGATGTGATCACCCTTTTCCTTTAGTCTGCCTTCAAAATTACCCAGTCTTGTAAAGAAAAGCCTTCCAGATCCAGGAACGGTCTGGCTTCATTTTTGCATGACTGAAGGAGCCCTTCATTAGATCTTCCAAAATAACAGGAGAAGTCAAAATGAGAAGAACATAATGAAAACGTAGCTGTAGGTTTCTATAGTTAGCCGCTCTCATTAATCATTGCTGTATCCAAGGGCTTATGAATTCCAACAATTATTTTCTCCGTTTATTTTTCTTTGGAGGAGGACAATGACTAATTGGTCCTGGGCTTGGTTACCTCTCCTGGGTACCGCAGGAGTTAACAACGTGCCTCCGACCCGGCTGCGTGCTGGCACAGGCTTGCAGAGGGTGAGTCTATACAAGCAAATGTTGTGATGAGAAGGGAGAGGACCTTCACCTCTGGAGCTGGGGATATGCCTCAACCAGGAATCTGGGAGATTTTCACCTTTTTTGGGGGTGGGAATATGCTGCAGTTGATCTTGAGGGATCTCCTTTTAGCCTTCAGAAAACGCCTTTTCTAGCCAAGACACCTGTGGATGCCCAAGACCTGAAGTGTGGCTGTTCGCTTGACCTATTTTTCTATTTATGACCTATTTTGCTATTTTTCTCACTCGAGTCACATACCACTCTGATCGCATTGGGTGTGAGACACATCATGAGCTACTGCACAGAGTCAGGGCTCTACCACGCTGCAGACACCACCATCACCCCCAGCGCTTCCCTCTCCCTTTCTCCTGTTATAATTGAAGCACGAAGCCTGATTGCGACGTGCCCATCGTTCTAACACACAGCACTCCTGCAGCCTGCTCATGTTGGTAAACAAGACTGCTACAAGTAGTTTTTTCCCCAACAGGCGTTTGCTGGAGAAAAGCAGGCTGTGTTGCCTCTCCCTGCCCAGACGCAATCTGTGCAGCATGTGGAGTGCATTTCAGGTATCTCCAGCGATGCTATAGCGTGCACGTCACCAGGCTAATTAATAATAATAAAGGCAATTATAATAGCAACAACAAATATTCTACATATTACAATTATTATTATTATTATACCACCATCATTCCTGAGCTCAGGATGAGCCGCAGTGGATTTAAGCTTGAGAACAGAGCAGAAATGGGCTGCTGCAGCAGCAACCAGATGCCGGAGCTGGGGGAGGGTGCATCTTCATCTCTGAAACCCGGGATGATGCCGTGTCCTGGTGTGTGTGATTAGTGAGCCCTGACTTGACAGTAGTCAACAGTGAAAGACGGGTGCTCCCCAGCCTCCTGCTCCGGTCTCGTGGGATGTCTGGTCTTTGATGGAGCCCCAAGTTTTGGCTTTTCAGGGTGACTGTGGCTCCCAGCTGGCAGCTTGGCAAGCCCAATGGGTAACGTTGCCCTCCAGAGCCCCCGATTCATCACGAGTGAGGGGCAAGGGGTGCAGCTGGGCTGGATGTGACGTTACGGTTCCTGATGTGCATTGATTATCGCCCGTGGCGGGCAATTCAGATGACGAATTGACTCACATTGAAGGGAGTCTGCTCTCAACCCCCGTAAGCCAGGATTTTGCCCAGTAACCATTCGGCAGCTTGGTTTGACCAGTTGGACCTATATTTAGACAAATGCACTTGTATTAAGTGACCAGCGGAAAGGCACCATCCTCATGTTCGTGCTCCAGCCTTGGTCTGGCCCACATTTCATTTTTTAAGGTGATGCTGCAGTAAAAGCATTTCTGTAGATGTTCTCCAGTCTCTGCCAACATCTGCTATTTCCAGCCCCAGCCTGAGTATTTTTTGATCTGAACTTCCAGGTTGTGGTGAATTTATACAGTAGGTTTCTGTTGTTGTTTGACTTGCGCAAAGAACAAAGACTCTAGCGCTTTCATTTCATGAATCCTGCTGGGACATGACAGGGCATTTTAGAAGACGCTATTTAATTAAAACACCAACAACTGGAATTTCTGGAAAAACATCAGAGGTTCTCATAAACTATCCCGGTCTCCCATTTTTCACACTCCCAATCTTCTACCTTTTGCTTAATCCGTATTATTATGGACTGTGTTTCAGGGGAATACTTATGGGCGAAGCATAGTCCCAGCTATGACTGGCTTACTTACAAATTACCCTTTAATCAACAGATTTGATATTAATTAATAATTCATAGACTGCTCTCAGGATAAAATTGCATAATCATGTCTTTGATGCAGCCCAAAGTGTCCATTGTAGATGGCATAAAATGTTAATTAGCAGGAAAATGCAGTTAGGAGAAAACTCTCTTAATTATGTAATAGGCCTCATTAAAATGGGTAATCAACAATGCTTCAAATTAGCCCACTGACAGCATTTATCTATACATAGCAAATAAACTTTTGTTTGCAGAAAATACATTTGAATAGTCAGCTTCTTAATTGCTTTCAGCCAGTTTTTAAGTCACTGCTGCCCCTACCAATATTTTAAAGAGGACCACGCTTCTCTGCTGAACGGGCCATATGTAAAGCTTAGAGAATAATGGGGGAAAGCTTTCACAAATATTTGTTCAGATATGCAAGCAAATTTCAGTTTGACCTTTTATAGGACCCTCATCTGAATACTGGAGCATTTTGCTGATGGCGGTGCCCAGAGAAACATGCAAAGCATCGGTGCATGAATATCCCTTGAATTTCACATTGTGCACTAGGTCGTCCGACTCACACGGGCTGCTCTGTTGATGAGTTGCATAAATCACCCAGTTGGGCAACTGCAAACCAGGCTGTGTGGCCGATACTGTCAATATGACCCAAGAGTGTGCACAAAGACCTGGTTGGAAGCTACTTATAAATCCAGGTTCCTTTGTGAAGGAAAAGGGGAAGGAGCTCAACAAGCAGATGCCTCATTTGTAACCTCTGTCCCCAGCTGACTTGTCTAAGGCAGAGTCTACTGGAACGAAGGGTTTTGGGCTAGGATGGCTGAAATGAGTCAATCGACCCAAAGTCAATGCCACATAGAGATTTGCACCTTCAAGCGTTTTGCTGTTTCTGCCTTGATTTTGAGAGTTATCCAGGCTTCTTCAGGGGAGCCTGCAATCCTTATTTCTCTTCAAACTCGGTCACATCTAGGACTTTACTAGGTTCCATATACAGTTGTGGTCCAGCTGGGTCCAGCTCTGACATTTTGGGCAGGGATGACGGATTTATCATGTCACATTCTCTGTCCAGCCCAGCAAACCTTCATCTCTCACTACAAATAATTAGCGGTGCTAATAATATCCTGCAGTCAGTTGCTAAGCAGTACTAATGGCTGCTGATCTTCCTCAAAGGGATGGCATGCATCCTTGGGACACGACGACCTTTACTTGTTCTCTGAGGTCCTGCTTGTAATTCTCCTTTTAATATTGTACAACACCGATAGCCCAAGTTTATCCATATTGTCGAACAGACGGATACTCTATTATTAGATTTGTTCTTGCAGACACCTAGCTATATTGGCCGAATGTAATTTATAGCCTCTAAAATCTGCGGACACAGATTTCTGCCTCCTTCAGTGTCTGGTCATTTCTATTCATTTCATCTCTGGAATCTAATGTAATAAAATTATAAAAGGCTCTAACTCCTCAGCATTTAATCAGCTTAGTATGAGAGAATTACATCAGCAGCCCTTAGGTGTACTTTATCCTGCAAAAGAAATCTCACATTAGAAGACAATCTCATTATTTTGACTACTAAGGATTTCACGAATTTCTTAAGAGCCACCAAGAATACAGAGGACTTGAGGTAGGCTGCATCTTTATTTATAGTAGATAAAGAGCAGGAGAGTTTTGCTTTGCCAGCAAGGCCAGCTGGAGGTGTAGCTGGATCCAGAGTCAGCATCCTGGATCCTTTACTAAGATCTCCAAATGATCCAGAGTCCTAGACAAGATAGTATTTAGGGGTAGGTAGAAACTTGGTAGAACCATCCCCATCCCCGTTCACTTTCCATGTTCACAAGAACAGCTCTAGATCAAGCCTATGTTCAGCAAAGGATTTAGCAGCGACTTAAGTACCTAGTAACTTAGAGATCCTTTTTTCCCTGCGGAAGAGATGTTGTTGCCTCCTCTCTCCTCTGTTTCTTGATCTCAGTTTCTAGAAAACCTCCTCCTGGGTTATATCCCACCCGCACGCCTGGGTTTCTCATCCTGAAGGATCAAGCTATTTTTTGGAAAGCTCCCTATGCCCTGCACAGGTCCATGTGTCTCTCCTTCCCTGAGCCCAGCTCTGGCCGTGGACTGTTTAATTCAGTGTGTTGGCTTGCAGGGCATTGGTGGGGCGATTCTTTGCCTCCATTGGGTCTGGAGGAATCACAAATTCTACTTTATCGGCTTTTTTCATATCCATTTTGTTTATTTCAGCCTGCAAAATTTCTGCAACTGAGGGGATAAGGTGGACAAAGAGGTGGTGCTGCCATCTCTGTGCGAGGGAAGAGATGCTCCAAAGGCTGATGTATCATGCTCACCTGCCCAGGGTTGCACAGAAACTCTGTGGCGAAGCAGGAGACTAAAACCAGATCTTCTCCGGGTTATGTTACTGCAAAGCCACCGTGCCCTACATCTGCTCCCCAGCCTTGCCCGTGGGTGGCTGAAGTTGGGCGAAAACAGGTTTTCTGAGACTATTTTTGGTGCATCCAGATGTAGGCTTGGCTGAGAAGCAGAGGGAAAGGAGGCGGCAGAAAGGGAGAGGAAGAAGGTGTTTAATGTAACATGGGATTACAGGAGTTTCACTCTCCTGGCATGTTGAGGCCAGGTTTGTCCAGACCTGTCCTTCTCTCCTGCCTTGCGGATCCGTGCCGGCCCGATCCCATGGGATGGCGTTTCTGCCTCTCTGGGCACCACTGTTATTTTAAAAGAAAACAGCTTGCTTGTTTTCCAGCCAGAGCTGGCTCAGCCAAGCTCAGCCCCTCTAACCACAGTCTGGGCATTTATTTTTGTCCTCCAGACTTTCGGAGGCATTTCTTGGGGTTGTTTGTCTGGTTCTTGCTGGGAGTGATGGAACATGATAAAAATAGAAAGGAGTCCCAGGCTTGGGTTCATTCTTCTGAAAAATTGACAATGAAAGCTAACACAAGGCTCAGGACACCCAGGCAGGGTCTCATTGCCAGAGCAGGATACCTGGAATGTCTTGGAGCCGGCCATGGAGCCCGGGTGATTGAATACAGCTCGTTAGGGTGACTTCCAGCTTGCCCTTGGGCCTGTCTTCAAAATATGAATTTGTTAAAATATTTAAGAAACGGTGGCTCCAGCTTCAGTGCAGGCATCAGGGGCTAAACTTAGTTGAAATATAAAGAGTGGAGCCATCTCCGTCATCACGTTGACTCCAGAACCTGGGGCTTTAAGTAAAATATTAACCGTGATGAGACTCGCATCTCAGTTTGAGGGTAGGCATCACCAAGTCCCTTTCCCCCAACACCTTTGGTAATGTCAACGTTAAGGGAGAGCGTTGGACTGTCAGAGCCCACATTTTGTTTCTCAGGTTGGTGCACCACATCAGAGCATCTCCGTATCACGCCTGGAGCCAGGTGGCCAGCATCTGCTGGGTGTTTGTTGTGTTATCCTCTCCTCGGGCAGCGAGATGAGCAGCCGTCCATGTTGTTCTGTCTCTGTTAATTTGACAATGTGTTGTTTTGCCTTGCCAAGGTTAGCAAAATGCCCTTTGCACGCGATGGGGAGGTCTGTGAGGGTTCCTGGAGGAGTTCATTCCCATCGCCGACGACTCCCCTGAGAAAGCACTGCTAATGCACAGCTGAGCTCTGCTCTTCTCACACCACCACCATTGGCAATCAATTTAGCTTGTTACTGCTTTGTTCAGCTGGTCTGACGCCTGACCATGGGGTGCTTCAAAGATTAAAATGGTTATTCTGAATCCCCAGGGGAAGAAAGCACTGAGAGGGGAGGACAGGACAGGACTGAGGACATGGCTGCAACATCCCCAGCTCCCTGGGGTTTCCAAATTGACGAAGGCTCGGGCTTGGGTCTGTG
The DNA here is from genome assembly GCF_000690535.1 of Cariama cristata. Taxonomy (NCBI): domain Eukaryota; kingdom Metazoa; phylum Chordata; class Aves; order Cariamiformes; family Cariamidae; genus Cariama; species Cariama cristata. The sequence goes on along the minus strand of NW_009593898.1, from coordinate 28,589 downwards.
CCACAGCTGCAATCCAACCCCCAAGCTGGCAAGAAGTCTGCCTGAGGGCAGGTCATGGTTGGGTGGTTGCTCATCGGGATGATGGGAACCATCACAGGGTGCTGCCATGGTGGTTGAGTTCATCATCGATGGGAAATCAGGAGCCTGTGGTATCGTGACTCCGCAAACGGCTGCAGGCTCTTCCTCCCCAGGAACTGCTCCTTCTAGGGCTACACGGTGCAAATGTCTTCCGTTTCCACCAGGAGATATCTTCTGGGCAGATTTTGAGCATTTCTAAATATTCAGCTATAATTAGTATTTGTGGAGTTTTGCATTAGGAGTGAGAACCCACAATAGCACTGCAGTTTTGTTGAGGGTGCTGTATGTCCAGAAATCCTGAAGATGTCTGGGTATGCTTGGGCTAGGTAGCACCTAGAGAAGACTGATGCTGTGGCCAACCCAGAAGTTTGAGGAGCCCTGGGTAGGACAGCTGTGGCTGTAGCTCACAGGAACCGTCCGCCCACGCCGTTTGAGATATGTCATATCACGTCCAAGCTGGCTGTGCAGTGCACATGCCTACTGGATATCCAGGAACCGAAATGATCTCTGCTCCTCAGTTTTACCTTCAGATAGACCTTCTTCACACAGGAGCTGATCTTGTCCAACACTGGCTACCTTGGCGGTAATGACATGGGCAGTGGTGGTGAGCGGGTCAACCACTGGAGCAGGCTATTTCATCTGGAAGCATGGGAATTCCACAGGAGCTGATCTTGTCCAACACTGGCTACCTTGGCGGTAATGACATGGGCAGTGGTGGTGAGCGGGTCAACCACTGGAGTAGGTTGAGTATTTCATCTGGAAGCGTGGGAATTCCTTCAACACAACGCTTGCAAAAAAATGCACCAGGACATGTAAGACCACTTTGACATGGATGTGCCCGGGAAGAAGTTTTCTCTCCCTGCTTGACAGGAGGCAGCCAAGATGCAACCGGTTGTGCTACTCCGTAGCTTTGAAAGAAGCTCTTGGGAGGCAGGGTTGGGGCATGTCTTCGGGGTCTGAACTCCCTGGGACCTCGTTGTTGCTTCAGGGCTGATCATAACGCACCTTCTCTTGCTCCTGTATATGTTGTCTTTGCAGAGCCATAAATCAAACCAGCGTTATTATGATCTGCTGACTGTTGCCTCCAGCATGTTTCCTCCTGGAAGTCACAGCACAGCCCCGGTGCCATTATTTTTGAATGTCCTTTAAGCAGAACTGTTCACACCTCTTGATCCAATTCGCTGAGAGTGTCTTAGCATTCCCATCACTTACCTAAACATATCGTATTTCAAGGTTTATTTTGTGGTCATAAAAATTTGCTGTTGGCACTCAAAATAAAACTCTTTGCTGGATCTTAGCCTAATAACAAATGTGTTGGATCAGGTTAGGCTGGAAGAAAAGGGACTTTAGGAGTTTATGAGAAATGGGCCTCCAAACTGGAATGCTTTAAGCTGATCTCCCAGACTTACCAGTTCAGACAAAACAAACTGAGCCTGCAGCGTTCTTCCTGGCAAATGTCTGCCGTGGAGCTGGCGAGGATGTCCAGCCCCAGCCTGGGGCCTTCAGGTAACCTCTAATGGAGATACTTGAGGCATTGATTGAAAGTTGACCTCTGCTCAAATCTGCAAAAAGGGGGACGTCAAATGCAAGGGATCGTTGCCCGTGCTGGCCTTCAACCCATCTGCAGCACCCCGTGTGCAAGGGAATCCTTCTGGATTTTGGTTTAAAACCCTGCACCACAACCTCCAGCTGCTGGTGGATGGAGAGCAGAGGTATCCTTGCAGAGGGACTGAGTGGTCCCAGGATGAGGGAGGCGGCAGGTTGTCCCGGGCTAATCTGACCCTCTCCTACCTCCTTGTTGGCCACAGAAAGTCACCCCAAGCTGGGCTAGGAAACCCCCAGCCTTTGCACAGAAAGGGGTTTGATGACAGGAAAAGGGGAGAAGTTGGGAGTGGATTTGATAGAAAAGTAGGATCCCAGAGGTGGATGTAGCTTATGGGTGCTGGAAACGATCTGAGCAGGCAGTTGTGTAGAGTGACCGGAAAGGAGGAGATGTGCTTGGGACAACATCCATGACAAGCGAATGCAGAAGTGTGGTGGGTGCAGGACAGCCCTGGTGACTGCAGGGCTCCCTGGCATCAGAGTTGTGGGGGTGCACACCTTCAAGGAGGGACACCATGGGTCTGGGAGCACAGAGGTGAGGAGAGGACCAGACGAAGGTGATCTCAGCACCGTCCCCCTAGCAGGGTACCTTTTCTTGAAAATCAGGGTTTCTTCTCCCCATCCACTTGCATTATCTTTATTCCTGCCTTCCTTCATTGCTGCTGTTGTGCAGGGAAGACACCAGGGATGTGCAAGAGCCCCGAATGCTGCACTGCAGGAAACCTCTGCACAGGAGTCTCCTCCGCTGCTGCTTCCTTGCAGGTTTTTTGGGGATGGTGAGGAGGTAAGGCATTCTGGGTGTCTGCATTTGTCTCCTGATGATCTCCAATAAATAACTGTTATTAAGGACATATTCACTTGGAAAATATGCAGTCTAATGGGGAACCCAGCTCCACAGGTTGTGTCAACGAAAGGGCTGGTGCCTGCTGAGCGCCCATCTTCATCCCTGTGCTGAAGATGTATGTGACATGAATGCAGACTAGTATCCCACAATGTGATTATAAGTTTGCAATCATCTGCTTGGCACATGCACTGCTGTGACTATTATAGGCCCTAATTTTGCAAAGCCAGGGCTGCAAGTGGTTACAGCACAAGATTGGGACACCAGAGATGGTGGATTTTGGGAAATGCTTCCTGGGTGGTTGTGAGTAAAAACTGCTTCATCTCCCCATGCTGGAGACTGCAGGTGATGTTCAAACTGGGACCTGGCCAGGTTGGATGGGCTGGTAGATGGGCAGTGTGTTGCTATTCCCAGTTGGATGTACCGCCAGCAGAAAGCCATTCCCCTCTGCACCATGCACATTAAGCAGAATGTAGGGTAAGGCACATCACTGACCTTGGAGAAATATTCCCCTTCCACTTATAACTCCATCAGCTCCTTCATTTTGGGGCTCAAATTTAATTGATGTTTTTCTCAATCTGGACTTGAGTTGCTATGAGAGGTCGGAGCAATACTGATTTGCCTGTTTTGTGGCAACAAAGCAAGAAAGGCAAGGAAGAGTCTACAAAGTGGGCTGAACAGTCTATAGTGCCTCCAGGATGGGTGGAAGAAGCTCCAGGTGTGGTGAGGTGGCTGTCCTTATCCTGCAAGTGTTTCTTTGCAAAAGATGAACTTCCAGTTACGTGGGAGAAAGTGGGCACAATGGATCTGGGAGAGCTGCTAACACTACACAGATTTACATCTCTGGGAAAACCAGAAGGGTGGAAAACACAGCGCCAAGATGAAGGGACTGGACAAAATAGGAAAAAAGCCTCCGGAAAGGGTGTTTTCAGAGCAACAAAAGACATTGGATGTGGCAAAGGACTCTCCTCCCTCTTTTATCAAAGCACACGCAAAGCTGGATATGTGCTCGGCAGCTTGGCAGGCAGGATATTGCGAATTCCAGCCTGAATCCCAGGGAATGCAGACTGCTCTTGGCAGGCGAAGGATGTCTTTGCTGCAGGTAGGCAGCAGACGCACCCTTCGCCAAGCTGTAGATGAAGTTTTCTACTGTTTTTCAAAGCAATATCTGGGCGAAACATAGCCATGGCGCAAATAATTATTGAACGGTAGCAAAAAAGAAACCTGCCGTGCTGGGTGTGGGGTTCTGTCTTACAACCACAGCTCTCAGTTCTTACAAATTAATCCCTGCTTGCAAAGACTTTCTTATCAGCTCAAAGATTGCCCCGTAGCTCTAAGGACTTTGCAGTCCAGTAAGGATTCCTGGAGTGTAACTGGTCTGGGATCTGGTTTGGATGAATGGGAACTGCCTCTGGGCTCCAAAAGATTTGGATCAAGCCCACCCCAATGCTCACGCTCACACAACAAATACTCTTTTATCTTTCACTCATTCCCAAATGAATCAGTGGTGAAGTGTATGTAAGTAGTAATTCTCTATCATCAGGTGGATCTAAGGCAGGTCTCTCTCACCAGGGATGTTTTCCACCAGGGAAACATCTCACTAGGGATGTTTCTTTTCCACAGGTGAAATTGTTGACTTGGAGCCTGCTGGCAGAGCAGTCTGACTTCCAGCCTGCTCAACATTTAATGCATGCTTGATTTTTAAATCTCTCGCTTTCCTTGCCACCCTAACTCAGCTCTTTGACTCAGCCAGAACGTGGGTGGCACTTGTGAGTATGTATCTGCACCCTCTGTTAGGTTCCAGCTATGTGCACCCTTAAAAACAAGGTCTAGCATGTCTAAATATCTTTCTTAGTTGCAGAAATGATGCTAGTAGTGCTGGTGGTAATCTAAACTGTTAGCTCTTGTTTATCACATTGGCTCTGGGACCATTTCTGGAGCGTCCTGGCCGCTCGGGAAGGATCATCGCCCCTGACAGCGCTGCAGAGAAGGAGGAATGGGGATGGGGCAGAGCGATGGGAAGGGATCTGCCATCCACAACCTGCTTCAGAGGTAGAATTGTATTCATATTTGCAGTTTCTGCCCATCCATGTGAGGCTGCCCAGTTTCTGCCTCTAACACCTGCATGTAAGGATGCTCTGGTATTGGAGCAGCAAACCCAGGGAAAAGAGCAGGAGGAGAGAGGAGATGTGCCGTCTTTGAGGTCTGTGCGTCTTGTAAAGACAACGATTCACAGTTGCCTTTGTTAGCTGGAAATCTGTAAGACACACAGGTGATGAATTTTAGATTTGCTCACGTAAGCCTTTTTCTCATCGTGCTGTGAAAAGCAAAGCAAAGAAGCGAGAACACCTTTCGGAAATGCATTAATGACCAGGGACATACTGCTCTGCTCTTACAGCCCAACTTTTAAACTATGCAATGAAAAGAGTTTCAGCCTGCTGCTGCACAAAGAAAACGTCCAATAAAAGATTGTTTTATTTTAAGACAGCGTCATAAAGCTTTACCAAATGCATCAAGAGCTCATTGGGCCCTGTGGAAGAAGGCTCTGCTGGAGAGTGACTGAGGTCACCTATTTTTGCGGCCCCTTTGGTTTCCCTCTAAGAAATGGAAGTTATGGTCCTTCTTTCCTCCTTGCCTACAGCAAGGACTTCAGTGCAGGGGCCAGTCTTGTCCAGCATGGCTGGACACCAATTTCTGGGCCTCTAGATACTTCTTTGGTGCAAAAACCTGCAATGAACAGCTCAGATGCCTGGTTTAGCACATAGTGTAGATGTTGCAGTTGTCGTGCTGCAGATATTTTTGCAATAGAGGTAAGGAAGGCTTTGGATTTCACACAGCTCCATCAGCAGAGATATGCATGAGAGAGAGGTGAGGAAACGAGGTGGACAACCCTGTGGCTTCTGCTTTGAAAAATAGAGTGGCCCAGGGACCAAAGGCTCCCAATCCTCAGTAACACATGGGGCGGTTTCTTTTCCAGCCAGCTGGCTGTGAGGACAGTTTGGAGATCATTGTGGGACTCTCCTTGGATAAATCCTTGTCCTTAAATACTTTTGCCCTGGAGCTGAAGGAAAAGATGCTTGTTCTTCCCAGGCTTTCCACTGGTATGAGTCAGTCCGATTCAGGTATCCTTCATGTTCAGCCCTGAACAGGTTATTGAAATCCCAGTGGTAAATAAATGGTAAATCAGAAGCAGTGTAGTAGGCTGCTTAACCCAGGCCCCATTCAATCCACATCATATTTTTCATTATTGAGTTGGAGAGAAAATCCTCTCCTCTTCAGCCAGATAGAGCTCGGCTTTGTGGCTGCCCCATTGCTGCAGGGCAGCAGCTCTGTGAGCAGCTCCTGCATCCCTGCAGCCGCTCTCCGGTCTGGTGATGCTTCGCCTTGGTCAGCAATTCGTGTCTTCCCATCTGTCAGCTCTCCCCCCGCCCATTGTCATCGCCGTCACTTCCCATTTTGGCTGCTGACTCATGTTGTTTTTGCTGAATCTCCCTCCTTTGCCGAGCAGTTTCCTTCACTCGATGGGTCATTTCCCATCATCAGCACAAACATCTTTTTAGTTGTCAGCTGAGATGTTTTGGGCAGGCAGTCTCTGGCTCTGGTGACATCTGGTTTCCGAGAGAGGCTGAGCTGGGAGTTTCAAAGGGCTGAATGTGCTTTTCTCTACAACTTCTCCAGGAAATTGGCTTGGGGTCAACGAGAAGCCTGGAGGTGGAGCGGGCAGTTGGCAGCCAGAGGTCCTCTCCAGCTGGCACGGCCTCCCAAGCAGGGCGCAAGTTGGGCTCACGAGGGCAGAAGAAAATAGGCTCTTTTTCCAGAGACAAGGTTATTTTTGCAAGGCCAGCTTTGAAGGAGATCAGTCCAAAAGACATAAGAAAGCAACCAAAATTAAGGCACCTAGAAAGAGCAGAGAGACCTATTGCAGGGGTGGTTTAATGGCTGAACGATGGCAGGCGTTGATGCCCAGAGGAGGATTTCCTTCTGCTCTGCCCCTGCCTCACTTGTGGTGATGGAATGGTGATTCCTACACAGGGACCTTTGATGGCAGAAGCAAAACTGTAGAGGAGATAAAGTAGTGGGCTCCTGTTGCTGCTGGGCACAGGTAACTTTGAGTTCTTATCGTGTCGTAGAAGGTACGTGGTTTTGGTGACGTGGGGTAATGCTTTTAGCCAAGTCCCTACATCCAGACTGTCACAGGAGGAGAGGGACCTATTCTCCCTGTCATATTTTGGACATGGGAGAAGGAAAGATCAGCAAACCTGGATGCAGGATTCCACAGAAACCAACTGCCCCATTTTCCGCCGTGGCTGTGACCGAAGGAGAGCATCTTCCCTGCCCTCCCCAGCCAAAAACAAGCGTCGTGAGAAAATGTCCCCTTGCTGCTGGGATGCCTGGTGATGCCAACTGCTGAGGAAGGACTTGTGCCAAAATTTCAACAGATTCTTTATGTGCCACGCTCTCCTGACAGAGTGAAATGTGCTTTTCCTAGCATTTCTTGGAACCACCAAAAAGGGCTGGTGATGCACAGGAGGATCCGGAGTGTGGGGCTTGCCTGCACCCCAGGAGTTTCCAGCAGAGGATGGTGCAGGTGGCTCATCTTGGTCTTCTCTGAGATATGGAGACAGGCCAAATGGGCTTCTTCTCTGCCTAGCCCACCTTTGAGAGCTGATGGAGGTTCATCTCTTCTGAGTTCATCCTCTGGATGTTTCTGAAACAGTGTCTGAGAGATATCAAGCCTGCTCTCACTCTCTTTGGTTATTAAATTGACGCAAAACATGAAAGGCTAATCAGCCAGCCCTGTCCGCAACTGATGGAGGATGTAATTTCAGCATTATCTGCACTTGATAACGTTTAAACATTTCATTTAATCCAGGGAGAGGGGGTCTGAGGTAGAAAAAAGCCCATCCAAGAAAAAAAAATATTAACTCCTCCACCGTCAAAGGGCAAAACCAGATCATTGCTTTTCCTCCGAGGCAAACCCGACCTTCCCAGACCTCCTCCCGGTTCGTGAGGAGGAGGAGCACGGAGCCCTCTCGCCGCGGCAGAGCTCAGCTCCCACCAAACGACATGTTCGCACACGAATGCTGTTTTGTGGTGGGGAAAAATAGATGTCTCCAGCCAACAGCTGTCCCCGAGGAGGAGCTCTGAGCGGGCACGGGCTGCGGTAATTACAGCCACGTATTCGTAACGAGAAGCACTGCAGGAGAGCAAGAGCGAAGCAGATGGGGGCTGATTTCTCAAACCTTGTAGTGTGGGGCACGGCCAAGCAGAACTCTCGTGGGTCTGGCAGGGCAGGCAGAGGAAGCAAACGGGGCCCCATCACCTCTGCATTTCTCGTTAGCCTCTGAAGCTGCTGCATCTCAATGAGCTCCCCACGGCTCATCCCATTAGCTCTATTTACGGGTTGGGAAGCGATATGTTTATCCAGACACTGGGAGCAAAACATGCTCACTCTTTTTTTTTTTTTTTTTTCAGTCTGAGACATCTTATTTTAGGTTAAGGAAAACAGCAAGGAAAGGAAGAGCAAATATAACTCCTCAGGAGACAGCAAGCCCACTGTGTCTGCCTCAGCAAGGACCCGTGCCACGAACGTCTGTAAAACTCAAACCACCGACGTCCTGCGGAGGGGAGAAGCCAACAGCTATCCGCGGCCATGCAACCTACAAGGAGGGAAAGTTTAAAAGAAGTATTAACCATGAACAGGTTTCTGGACTGGGAATGAAGAGATCTGATGCTGCTTCTCCAGTCCTGGCCCAGCAGAGCTGTGGGGTGACGGGGAACAAACCCGGTTCCTTTCCAGCATGTCTGCTCCCCATCCTACTCTTTGGTTGTTTAAGCCAAAAGCTCTCCTGGGCTGGCACTGGCTCTCTCAATGTACCTCCACACACTTCAAAAATAAAACCCAGACCCAGCTATTTCTGCCCGCTGTAACGTGACCCAACGCTAGGAAAGCTCCTGCTCAGGTCCAAAATTTCGGGGGCCGTTCCTGCAGTTGCAGATGCTTGGCTTTTGTGGAAAAGTGGGGGAAATCTGGCTTTCCTTTGGAATCAGGTCACCACTTTCTTCATCTCTATTAAGGCTGATGGAGAACTCTGGATATAGATGAAGATGCATGGAGGTCCTTCCCCCTACCTGAGATGAAGAACATGGGATCTTGCTCTGAAGATACGGAAAAACAGGAGCTCACGCAGCAGTGAGAGAGAGGCAAAAAAAAAAAAAAGATCCAGGAATGAGGAGAAGGGAAGAAACACTTGGATGTTTTCTAGGATGTGTTACATCGGAGAATGTTCATTTATCAAACTACAAACCCTGGAATGCATCCATTTTGAGGACATTTCCTCTGGAAACATGGCACACTGCCCGTCTGCCTTCCTGATGCCCCACTGCCAGCTGGGAGGGCAGGCAAAGAGTTTGGTCGCTACATGCAACCCTTGTTGAACGACAGGAGCAGAGCATTGTTGCGATACTCACAAAAACCTGAAATCCTGTGGAACTTGGAGCCACGTCTGCTGAAATGACTGCGCTGCAACGGGACTTGTCGCCCAGCTGCCGCGGTCAAATGTGAGTGGCAGGATTTGTCCCCTGGCACCAAAGGATGCTGTGCAATATTCCCAGTGTGAATGGTTGAGAGGAAGAAGTCTGAAAAGTGCGGGTCCCCTCTGCTCCCTGGTTCTCGCTGTCGTACGTGGCCAGGACTCACCCGAGGGCAGGCTTGCTGTAGTTTCCCTTGTTTGTACAATGTTTAACGTAATCAGCAAGATTTTCAGGGCACCGCAGGGCTGGATTTTCAAGCACTTGATGCTCACTGACATTTCAGGAGAGTCCAGCTCTCATGTAAGCACCTAATAAAGCTCAGAGGGAAGAGGGCTATAACACTAACAGCAGCAGCAGCAGCAATCCCTAATATGATGCTGGCCTCCTCCGTAATTGCCTTTTCCCCATTTTTTTTTTTTTTTCCAGTGCATCGATGAACCAATTGATGTTAAAATGCCAGCACCAAAAGTCATGGAAGTTCACCAGCTTGTAGCACTGAGTTTGCTTTGCCTTGTCCATCAGATCATATTCGCTCATGTCTGATGGCCAGGGACATCGGGAGTCTCTCTCCCCCCAGGGGAGCATCCATAATATCTTTCTCTCTGGCTCCAGGTTGGGTCCTCAGAGGGGACAAAGACGTCGGGATGGTGGTGGCCAAACTCCCAGTACCTCATTGCTCATTGCAAGCCCACCGGCCTGGGACTTTTCTGTGCTTGCAGGCTGTGCTCCTGCCCGGGGCTCTGCAGCTGCCCCCAGCACTGCGGGTGCCCTGTGCCATGTCCGTGAATATCGGAATAAAAGACTGATGGGTGCTGGGAAAAGGGTGTCTTTTGCTGCTTTAGGGTGGGGGTTAGAAAGGACAGGT
>NW_009593898.1:0-18584 GCF_000690535.1 Cariama cristata | reverse complement strand
TCTGGCAAAAAGCCACTGTGGCCCCAGAGTGTTAATTTAGGAGAAGAAAAGGCAGGACCAGCGACTGATGATCTGAATTATTTTTTAAATAGGAGGTTTCGGTGTCCATGACTTCCCTGGCTCACCGCTCCGACCCCAGACTTTGCAGAAATCAGGCATTAATTCTGCAGGGGCTTCACCCCCAGTGCCTTGCACACAGTGGTGCACATCTGCTCTGGGGGCTGTGTGTATCAGAAGCGGGGGTCAAATGGGCAGGGTGGCACGGCCGTGCCCCCTCCCCTCCCCACCCTGAGCCAGGGGTCCCCGTACAATGGGGAGCCTGGGGCATCTTGCATAGAGGTGCCAGTGTAAGCTGCAACAGAGGCTGCATTCAGGATGCAGGGGGGCTCTCCCGGGATGGTACTCGGCATCCCTGCCTACCCTGGGGTGAGTTTTACTTCGTTAAATAAAATGCTGGGAGGAAAAAAAAAACAAAACCAAAACCAAACCCAAAAACCCTATGTTTGATCCAGGCTCAGGCAGTCTGATGTTCTCTGGCTGGGGTCAGAGGAGGTGTGTGGTCACCCAATATTCGCTGTTACAGCCGATTTGCGGATTTAGGGCAGCGATCTGAAAAATGCAGCGTCTTGTAAGCGAGCTGCTGGAGCTGGGGCGAACGTGCTAAAGGCAAAACATGATGGGAAAGTAAATAGAGAGGAGCACCCTGAGAGCAGAGAGAAACCCAGCCCAAGGGCCAAAACTCGGCTCCAGGACTCGGGAAAGAAAGAAAGAAAAGAGGCACGGTGGAAAGGGAGGCTGCATTGGGTTGGAGAAAATGGTCTAGAGGTGGGCTGGGGGGATGAGATGTCAGGGCATCAGCATGTGCCCATCAGTCCTTGCCCTGCTGCCTTCTGCGCTGCTGTCGATTGACATACAGCATCGTGTCATGGGAGATGAATTTTGCCTTAAAAAGATGAACTGGAGAGAGAAGAGGACCAAGGGATGTCTCAGCCCCAGGCCCAAGGAGGCCCAGCAGCAGCGTTCTTGGGCTGAACTTCCCCGAGTCTAGCCAGAAAGAGGAAAGCACTGGTGTTTGTTGGGTTGTTTTTGTTTTGTTTTGTTTTGTTTTTTCTAGAAATACTCTGGTTTTTTTTTTTTTCAGAGAGGAGACGCAACACAAAGCAAACCCTTCTAGGCAAAAAAAAGACTTCTGTTTTGATTTTCTCTCTGCCTTGTTCAGTCAGGGTTTGCTTAGGTCCATATGCAGGCAGGGTTTGCTCTCTATCATATACTCTTAAAACTCTTCATACGTGGTGAGGCATCTCTGGCCCGGTGTATTTGCTGTTACCATAAAAACCAGAGAATATATGGACAGCAAAGAGGCACATCACGTACCACTGCCTCCTTTCCCAGAAACAGCCTGCTTTCCAGTGAAACATCTTTCTGTTCCTCGAGCAGGAAGATGTTTACGTGGAGCCATCAGAGTCCACCACCCGTGGGAACGCTTGGTGGGGGAGGCAGCTCCCACTCCCAGCATCTCAGGCTGTGCAACACCCACACTCGGTTGTGTTCGCTTTGCTCCCGGTGACAACGTGAGGCTGTGCAAGGTGCAAGGGTGTCACGGCTGGTGGCTCGGCCCTGGCGTGGCGAGGGTTGTGGTGTTAGGTTGGCCGGGGGGTGAAGAGGTCCTGACCGACCTCCTCCTCCGAGTGTGCTCCTTTGCCCCGCTGAAGACATTATTTCAACACTGGCGTTTCCCTCGTGACCTTTACAGCTGCTGGTTTGAAAAGATTTTTTGGCTTCTTGTCCTGGAAGGGATTTGATGTCGGAGATGAAGTATCTGAACATTTAACCCCTGCTCTCCCCCGTCTTTTCCTCCTCCTGAAAGCCTCTTGGTCACTCTTGCCTTGAGATGAGTGGCCCCAGCGAGTGGTTCAAGGCAAGAGGACCAGACCCAGGTTAAACCCTCACCCAGAAGATGCAGATGTTGAGCCCTGAGCAAGGGAAAGTCCCTCGGGCTCCCTCCGCTTTATGGAGACCAGGCTGGACAACAGCTGATACAGACGTCCCCTGCCCCATGACAGCTCTTTTCTTTGCCCTGGGTTAGGTCAAGCACCTTGGACGCTGAGGAGCCCCACGAGACCTTTGCAGTGGTAGATGACATAAATCAAGGTCCCAGCTCACTGGTGTGAAACCCCAAGGGTGCCTCTGTGTTGGGTCAGTCTACATTGGTAATGCTCCTTACTCCTGAGCTCCCCAAAACGCTGAATTTGCCTTGTGTCCACACATGAAAGCATCTCCCAAATGTGTAACTTGAGTTCACCTTTGGGCTCCAGCCCTCCGGAGCTCTGCATGCCCTGGCGTCCGGCTCCCTGGTTTGGCTTGTTGGCCTGCGATGGGACCAGTCCCCTTCCCTGAGCAGAAGCACCCCGCGAATCCACGGTGCGCACAGGGAAGGCAATGGAGAAGGCAAAAATAGGGGAAAACAACTTTCCCCTCCCCATTCCCTCCCTTGCAAGTCCTCCCCACTCCCAGCTCCACTTCCAGGAGCTTTCCAGGCTTGCACGAGTCTCTGAAGTGCTTTGACCTTCTTTTTTTCTACCTTGATGGCACAGTGCACTTTATTCTCTTCTTTCAGAACTCATGGTAACTATGCAGGGGATGTTCTTGAAGCAGCAGTTTCTTCCCAGGAAGCCGAGAGCTGCTGTCTGGCCACAGCAGACACAGAAAATGTATACAAACACATGGAAAGACACAATTTCGAGCCATGAATTCAACCCAAGTGCGAAGAGCTAACGTTTTTATGAAGGAACCGTTGTGCAAGTGAAAGTCCCAGATGTAAACAACAGCAGTAGGCAGTGCTCAGGAAAGGTTACAAAACCCGAGATGTGGTTATTGAAGCCTTTGAATGATCCATCAAAGAACGCAATATAAAAATGTTCTTACGCTCAAAACTGAGGGAGTTGGAAAGCCTGCACAGTGTAGAAAGTTGGTCACAGAGGACTTGGAGGAGTTACGTGAATTGGGCAGACAAATTGGGCAGAGGAAGGCAGACAAACGTGGAGACGGTTTCCTGACGGCGATGCTGCTGCTTCTGCTGAGCATAATTAACACCATGAATGTGTAGGTTGAAAACTGGTGACATGCAGGGAAATCGCCCGCTGTGTGGACAGGCAAGATGCTTGATAAATTGTAGGTGTGAATGCAGCTTTAGCGTGCTTGAGGATGGAAAGAGAGCTGGAAAGCTCATGGGCATGTCTGGGCATGCGAGGGCTCACTTCAGGGTCTGTCCTGCTCATAGCTTGGGGTTTGCCCACCATAGGGTCAGCAATCAATGTGTCACCTTCTGCCAAGCCCTGACTTCGCTGAGGTCCAGGACAATTTGTTTCTCTTGGATTCAATAAACATGAGCCATGGCATAACCAGCAATAGGTTTTAACGTCTGCAGTGAACACAAACAGGGTTGCAGAGTTTTAGGTGTCCGCCACTGCAAGTATTTGGGCTGGACACCTTGGAGAGGTACCCCAGCTCCAGGTCAGCTCCCAGGAGCGCTCCTTCACCGGTGCTCGTGTGGGGAAAAGGAAGAATTTGAATTGGCTACTCGGGGAGGAAGGTCCAATGTAAAATTTGTGGCATCGCCAATGCCTGTGGTCATTTTTTACCTCCTAGCTCCACTGTACAGTGTTAACTTAATTCCTGTGCTATCCTAGGGACAATGGAAAGCATCGGCAACCCTACGGACAAAGTGATGAACAAGGCTGTTGAGGAGTGGGTTAGTGTTGGAGGAAGAAAACAAGCTGGGACTTTTGACTCATGTCCTACTGGGTACCATCAAGGATCAGATGTTGCAATTCAGGAAAACCAAGTTGTGGGGTGCCGCTCGGTTCTGCTCCAGCCCACGTAGGAGTCTTCCCACTGCACCAGAGCTGTCTAAGGCACAAAGAGCCACGGTGATGGGAAGAAATAACTTGTTTTACCAGAGGTGAACCAAATCATGAGTGTTTTTCCCGGATATCCACCATCTCAGCCTCACGGAGATGACTCACTTGCCTCCTTCCAGACTCTGTTTCTGGTCTGGTCTGCTGTGGGCTGTGGTTGTGCAGCCCATAAGCCTGCTAGAGATGGGTGTAGAGGTTTTTTAGGTAGGACAATGCAGAGTGGAGCCCTGAATTTACTCAGTTTGCACTGGAGCGTGACTAGGGCAAGTGTGGGATATCTCTAACAGTGTTTGTACAACATGAATCATAGAATAAGAGAATGGTTTGGGTTGGAAGGGACCTTTAAAAGCCATCTAGCCCAACTCCCCTGCAATGAGCAGGGACATCTTCAACTCCATCAGGTTGCTCAGAGCCCCATCCAACCTGACCGTGAGTGTTTCCAGGGATGAGGCATCGACCACCTCTCTGGGCAACCTGTGCCAGTGTTTCACCACCCTTATGGTAAAAAAATTTCTTCCTTATATCTAGTCTAAAACTATCCTCTTTTAGTTTAAAACCATTCCTCCTTCTCCTGTCGCTAGAGGTCCAGGACAGTGATCAGCGCTCCAAGCTGCTCCTACGATATTGATATTAAGAAATGATGATGACGATAGCAATAAAATGGGCAGCAATGACAGCAGTGCATGATGCAGGACACGTCTCCCGGGGGGACGTGGAAAGGCAGCAGCCGACTGGAGGAAATGGGAATGTACAAACGCCGTCTTGGGAGGGCCGTCTTTGAAAGTGCCTTTCCTACACTGTTTCCCAGCTGATGAGCACAGAAGGATTTAACAATATTAACTCATTAAGGCTGACAATGTCCTGGGGGTGTAAAAGCAACGGGACATCCTTTCATTTAGGTCTCCACGGCTGTTTTTCCGAGCATCGCAGGTGATGGAGACAGGGAGAGGTGTTTTGGAGCAGTCGCTTTGGCCCCTCCACGTTTTTTTCTTTTGCCAGGCAGACTGCATCCGCCGCAGACGTTTTCTGTTGGTGCTGCATATTGTACGGCTCTAGCTTTTCGTGCACGGGAGATAAAACGCCTGCTGTCTAGCAACTCATTAGCTCTCCTTCGGCAGTATTAGTGGTTAACAGTGTAATTAGTTTCAGGGGTAAAAGGAGATTTTGCAGACCCAGGAGAGAGATTGTTAATCTTCTGGCATTTCAGAGAACAGCAAAAAGTAGCAAATTGCTTGTTAGAAACATCGTCAGAAATATTGTGTGCTGTTAAGCAACTTATAACTGAAACTCTGTCCTGAGGTGGCTTTGTTTCGTTTGGGAGTTATGTTAAAGTATAGTGATTTTAATGTTGTGAAATGTCTTTTAAGCTCGATAAGTGTGCAGTAAAATGTCCACCAGGATCCTGATGTTCGTTATCGCTTCTGGGTAGTTTGTGAATATCTGCAAAATCTTGTGTTCAGTCTCAGCATCTGAGTCATCTCCCTGCTGTGGGAAGGAGGCAGATTTTATAACGAAGAATGTGCGAGTGTCCTTTGCTAGATGTGTGCCCGGCATTTAGCAGATTGGGCCTTAAATCAGGGCAGGACATTGTCGGAGTTGCAGAACAACAGTGTTACAGGTAACGGTGTGCCTTTGTCATCTTCAAGCCTTCCTCCAGCGTCTGGGTGGTGGTCACCCCTGCCTTAGAGCTGGCAAGTCGGAGCTCAGGGTAGGCAGCTTTTGCTTGAGAAGGAAAGCTCTTTGGCTGATTTCTAGGTCTTGAGTCTCAAAGATTGAAGCAAAGACAGGTGGAGGAACACCTGAAAGCCATGTCCACACTGCTGGAGACCACCTGGAAGCTGTCCATCATTTGGCATTTGACCGTGACCCAGAGCCCAGCCCTCAAGGCCCTGGTTGGCAGCTGAAACCAAGGACCAAGTGCTCCAGGAAAAGCGTTTTCTGCTGGTCACGCTGCAGACTTGGCTAAATTCATGATGTGTTGGTAATCTCATGAGAAACATCGGCTGCCTCACATTTCTAGACAGAAGAAGGTCACATGAAGTTCAGACAAGCTTTGGGAAAATATTTGAACTTCAGGATGTTTGTATGAACCCAACCTCTGACCTCCCGAGCCTCACATTTTACTAATTCCTAAGTACCGAGGAACCAGCCCATCTGTGTACATGTGCGTGTGCATCATGGAAAGACGACCGAATTGTTACAAGAAAGTAAACTAACCGGGATGAGAGTGCCTTACGCTGGACTGCTGTGTCCCAACACTTGGCAGAAGGGCCAAGAAACACCTTGGATCTAGATAATGCCTCCAGAAACTCATCCATCCCTGAACAAAACGAGGTCTGTTACTGCTAGGACTCAAATACCTCAACCCATTTGAGGAAATGGTCCTTACACCCTGTTTATTGTCTCGTGTTTGAGTACCGCCCTGTCCCCACAGAGCAATTTCGGCACTGTGCATAACAGGGTGGGCATTATTCCTGGAAGCACATGGAAGACCGGACTCATTGTTTGAAGAGGGAAGGTGGATTTTATCGTCGTAGCAGTGAGCTGTGGATGCCAGTGTCAGAACGCAAAGGTGGCCTCGGGGTTCAGTGTGGGCTTGGAGAGGTCCTCCTGGTTTTTGAGAGGTTGTGACTCTTCTCTGACCCTTTTTCTCCTGTTCTGAGGGCTTGAGTCCCTCAAAATCACAAAGCATAATTACAAGTTATTTAAAGGTTATCTGTTGCATGCTGTGTGCATTCATACACGTGTACGTAAATGCCAAAGGATTGACGGAAACAGGGAAAGGGAGGTGAAACAGAGCGAGCTTTGCATTTCTGCAGGATCCTTGCAGGGCAGAGAGGAGGATGCCCAAGGCCTGGAAAGCCGAGGGCTGGGGACCAACCCCTCCGGCAGCAGCCCCTGCTCAGCCTGGCACGCTGTTTCCCAGCTGATTTCGGGGGTCCTTGGCCACCATCGCTCACAGCTCTGCAGGAAAACTGTGCTGCATCTGGCCTTGCAATCTGATCGCTGGGTTTGGTGAAGCATCGCTAGCACATAGCCAAATGTGCTCATCCCACCCAGAAAGGGGGTATGGGGATGAGAGAGGGAGAGATGCTTACATATGGGAAATTAAAACCCCTTTCTGATGGGCCCCATTTCCTGCTTTTCCACTCAAAAGCAGCATGCGGGGAAGGGTGCAGCAGTATTTCCCGACAGCTCGCTTCTGGTAGCTATAGAAACTTAAAACACAGCCACACTAACAAAAATACATCTCTTTGCTGGAGCTTCCTTCCCTTGCGGGCTGTGGCTCTTCCCTGACATGAGCTGCCCCAACCCTGCAAGACCCCAGGGAGCCTTAGCCTGGGGTCTGAAATTTCTTTTTACCAGTTGGAAACGAGCAGTGTAATTTTACTAGCTGGAAATGAAGAGGTGTGGAGGCAAAGCAGGGAATATTGGGGCATTGACTCAGGGGAGAGATCCGATCCTAAACATTGCATTTATGATAGCAACAATATCAGTACAGCTATGAGTTTGCTACCAACTAGATGGATATATTGAAGCAGAAGGGCTGACGGGAGGGCAGGGATGCCGGAGAGCGGTGGATGCCAGGAGCAGCTTGTTGGCAAAGTCCCAGCGGCACCCTCCTGCCTGCAGGTCTGCGAGTCTGGTCTCTGGCTCGGATCCGTACGGCTTCGTGCCATGCCGTGGGCATCCGAATGGCTTTCAGGCTTTACTGCACGCCACGGGGCTCGGTGACCTGCCGGGACAAGGAGGGGTTTCCTCCGTCACACCTGATGGGCTGAGATATCTGCTGAGATGATTAGCAAGGGCACAGGTGGAGGAGGAGGGATTTTTTTTTTTTTTTTTTTTTTGCTGTTCTCTGGCTTTTTAGGAAATGTGTGGTCATTGCAGGTAGGATGGTGAGGGGCAGAACCTCCTGAGACATCCATCCCAACGCACATTTCCACGCTCAGATGTGCCCTACAGGTCAGCATCCCTGAAAAGTGGCAGGTGAACAACATATTTCATTGTTTGATTCCTTCCCTCAATAAATAAATAAGCAAAGCCTACTAGATAGGGGATTTGCGAGCCACCTGCATGCCAGCAGATTACTCTGCTCGTGATCTCGCTCGCTGCTACGTGCCAAACCATGGTGGCCCTTTCGCAGTCCCCTTGTTGGGAGTTGCCTTCAGCTGCTTGGGCTGGCTCTGTAGCAGCAGGCACGCCGGCAGGCATGGGGGGGTCATCAGTCATCACAGCACCCCATTTTCTTCCCTTGAATATAGTTCGTAAGGAGTAATTTGGTTAAAAGGGAGCTTACGGCTTTTTGGGTTGGTTGGTTGCTTGCTTTGCTAGGGCTAGCAGAAGACAAATGGATTTTTTTTTCCCTGGTAAGGGTATAACAGGTGGCTTTCCCGTTAGCATGGACCCCCTGCACGTGGATGATGCTTGGGTGGGCTCCAGAGCAGAGCTTGCAAGGATGTTCTTCCGCTGCCGCCGGTAAAACGGCAGTGCCAACGGCAACGGGCTTGCAGTGGGTACCACCATGCGACTTCCCCTGCCAAGTGATCCTCGTGAGAGAAGGTGAAACACCCACCTTCACCCCCCCAACCCACCCTGCTGCCTTGCAAAAGGCTCTGCCCTTTTCCCAGCCCCTCAGAAAGGTGCACCGTCTTCTTAACCTTTAGAAGGATGCTAAGTGTAGTGGGTCCCCAGGGTCAGGGTGAGACCCTGGAGTGTGGTGCTGTCAGAAAAGGAGGGATGCAAGGACCCCAGAAGAGATGATGTGTTGGGGTAGGAAGAGAGGTAAATCAGCGTGGGAGAGAATCAAGTGTGGACCACAGAGGATGAGGTGACAAAGTTTCAGGAGCTGATGTATGAGAGAGCAACTCCCATAAAGTCATTTCTTAAAAATACGGCTGTTTCCGCAGCTGCCTGCAGTGTCTGTTCCCATGCATTGCTACAGTATTGCCAGGAAGTTTTTCCTAATAATTGTCCTAATTGATGTCTTTCTTTGCTTCAGATTTCCTCCTCTCATAGCTGCAGCGGATGCAGAGAACAATAGGTACCATGCCTGCTCTGCCCACCCTGCGTGACGCGGACTGTTATCCTGCTTCCTTAGCGATGATGCCCAGACCTCCACTGGGAACAAAGCAAATTCAAAGAACCCACCCAAGGGAAAAAAAGCTACTCCAAAGAAGTGATTTGGAAAAATAACTTTGCAAAAAACGGTGGAAAGCAGCAACTGAATGAAGAACGGTGTCTACAGGTGTTCCAGGACAGGTATAGCAAAATACATATAGGTATCCATAGTGCAACTTTTATAAAATTAATAGAAATAAAAGACTGTCATCACTGGCATTTCCATGAGGTTCAGGAGTTAAGAAACAGCCGAGGGTGACCAGCACAACAGAGGAAAATCACGACCAAGCTTCGTGTGCTGCGTTGCCTTGCTGTGAAGGGAAGATGCTGCGAAGGGAAACCTCAGCCCAGAAACCCTCGGCAGGGCAGAGACCCGTTTTGGGGATCCAACCACTGGTGTGAAGCTGCTTACTGCGAAATATGCAGCTGAACGTATCCAATTATCACTCTGTCTCTGGGTAAAGTAAAAACCTGAGCTTGTTTTTTTTTTTTTTTTAAAAATAGCAGATGGTGAAAAAGTCTGCAGCCCTCAATTCTTTAATCCTTTCTGCGTCGGCCCTTGTTTCCAGACCACGTCTGGTTGCTCTTTCACTCATTTGAATTATCCTTAAGCTGCTGTGCATCGCAGTGAGTCGAAGCATCGCGCACAAGGAGAGGTGTCACCGCCCATGAACACACCCAAGGGTGACCCTTGCGCCTGCCCTTTCCCTCCTGAGCAGCATCCCAAGCTGGATCCCATCACAGCCTCCTGAGTTATTTTTGCGGGGTTATAGACCTCTCCAAAAGCTATTCCCCAACTTGGATTTGGGTGTTAGTTATCCATTCAAAACACAGCACTTCTCTCTTCTTACTGAATTCTGTCCAGCTCACTCAAAGTAAATGTCATGAATTTCTTAAGATTGTTTCTAATTATCTGCCTTCCAAAAACCTTGCAGCCCTCACAGCCCAGAGTTACCCGCACACGTTATAACACACTCTTCAGTCTATCATCCGGGTTGCTAATGCAAATTTTGAATATATGGGAACCAGGTGCCCCTTCAGAGCCCCTCGCAGCCTGGCAGGGAATGTCTGATAACAGCTTGCTGAGCACACGTTTTCTCCTCTCCGTTGCAGCCCCCCCCTTTCTAACCTCACCTGGATCAGGTTTCCCATGTTTGTTTGCAAAGTTGTCAGCCAAGACGATGCCGGGAACCTCCCCAGAGTGAGAATCTGTCACAGCTACGGCGTCCCTCCAGCAGCTGGGCTGGTTTTCTTGTCAAAGAGTAGAAAGGATTGACAGGAATTTCCTCTTGAAAAATCCCTGTTGGCAATTTCTCTTCCCCTGATTTCCCTTTGATCTCGTACTTCTAAATTGCTTAACAATTTGCATCAGTAGTTTTCCGGATGCTGAGATCCAGGTCACGGCTGGGATGCCCTGGGCACTGCCCGAACACACCATCTCATTCGGGTCTTGTGTTGCTGATCCCAAACTGGGATCCCTTTGGCACATTTGATTCACAAGTTCTTCCGTCGGCGAAGGCTGGAGGGGACAAGAGACGTCTGCTCCCTGTGCAGGCTGCTGCAACACCTACAGATTTGTTCTGGCCCCGGAGGGCAATCTCCCCGCCGTGGAGACGATGCACTCTGAGGATATTTGGGAGAAGCTCCCTGCTCTTTGAGGATGGAGCAGAGCCTTTCAATGCAATGTCAGAGGTTAACTGTATTTAGGTATTTGGCACTTGGCAACATTTACGAAGGACGAAGAAGACATAAGGGACCAGCGTATGCTCTCAAATGCTCCATAACGATGTCAGCCGAGGAAGATTTACATAGGAGCCGGAGCATATGGCATGCTTTATCACTGCAATCATCTGCTAGGACATGTGCCGTCACCTAATTACACACCCACATTTTGTCTTCTCTGCTTTCCATCTTGCCTTATTTTCTGCAAAGGCATCAGCCACGGGTTTTTTAGACGGGGTGATGCTCCATCAGAGTGGTGGGACATCCCGGACAAGGACAACGGAAAGAGGGATTCCTTGCAGGGATCTCCTGGGTTCGGTCTCCACTTGTGCTGGTTGGTGTCTGAGAGCTTGCTGAGGAGCTAATGCACCTCTTAACTCCTATGTGGCTAAAATCCAGCTGGACTGACTCCTGGGGAGATAAAAAGGCAGAGGATAAGAGCAATCAGAGAAAATAGATGGCTATTTAACACGTCACCTGTTCCAAGGTGACACTCTGTTCTGCATCATTCCTACATGCTTGTCTAACTTGCTCTTAAAGATTTCCAGTGATGTAGACTCCTTTGCTTTCCCAGCTAATCTATACCCCTGCTTAATTAACCTTGTCATTAGGAAGATTTCCTCAAGTCTTACCCGAATGTGCTGCACTTTAATTCGCCACTCCTTGTCCTACCTGCAGTGGACACGGAGAACTGTCTCCAAAGGGCTCTTATACCTCTGAAGACTGTTGGGCAGTCTTCCCTCAGACTTCTTTCTCCATTTTCTTCAGACCTTATGTTAAGTTTTCTCAATCTCTGGTTGTCTTTGTTTCACCCTTTGGGCTCTGCCAGGTTGTTTGCATCCTCTTGCGATGGTACTGTCCAGCTGTGACCTCGCCAGTGGCGAGCCGTGACAAAAGAAGACTCCGTGTGCCTTAAATCCAACGTTTGGGTTAACTCATCCCATTTTTAATGGCTTTTTCAGGAAAGAAAATATCAATGACTTTCATGGCCCTGTTGTATCGGTGAAGACGGGGACGAACGCTGCGGTGGAGAAGACAAGAAGATCCACCCATCATGGTGGGATTTCTGACTGCCTGCAACCATGACCTTCCAGCTTGGGAAAAAGCTTTTTCCAAAGTGGAAAAAAAAAAATCTCTCATGATCCAAATGTTTCGCAGTTGGAGTTTTATTTCAGTGATATTTTCAGACCTGCTTTGGTTCTAGTTTGTCTCATTTTTCAAGGATGAGAACATTTTGTGCTGATGAAATTGTTCGGCTTAATTGCATGCTAAAAGCATGTTGATGTTTATATTATGTGAGTATTAATTTTAATCTCCAATATTAATCAGTAGCAATGTAAACAATGTATTGAGTATTATCTTTGTCAGATTGTATTTGTGTATAATTTAATATTTACAACAGGTGTTTAATATTTTATATTGTGAGATAATGTTTCTCTGTTATTGTTCACCAGGGACAGGAAAAGAAATAAAGACTTTAAAGGGCAGCAAGGGAGTTTAGATTAAACATCAGGAACATTTTTTCTTAGGGGAGGGGCAGTGAAGCCCTCCAGCACTTTGCTGGGGGTGGCGAGGAGCTGCCGTGACCCCAGTGTCCCCAACCCGAGCTGCTGCATCAGGCCATCACCCCAAGTCCCGTTTGTTCCCGTTTTCCCCACACAGAAGGGAAACTCCAGAAGTGGCAGCCTGTGGGAGGAATTTCTGATAAAATAGCCCTGAAGACTCATAGATTTGATTGTCCTAAAACGGAACTATTTTTCTCTATTTTGCAGAAAATGAAGAAGATTAAAGGCAAGATCTGGACTAGCTAAATTTTGCTTTGATTGGCACATTGGGGTTGTTGAAGTGGCTTATAAATGAACCGCCCAGAAAAACATGGTCCAATTTCTCCTGCTCTGAGAGTCACCTAAAATTTAGCTGGCACTCCCTGGCAGGACTGAAGACCACATATCCAAAGTTGGATGATGGCATGTGCCTGAAGATCAAGGCTAAAAACCTCTGCGTAAGAAACTGTTTGTATTTTTTGCTTGCAAAACTGGTATCTGTCCCTCAGGTCTGCTGTGTGCCTGGAGCACCCAACTCAGGCGCAGAATGGGAGCCGTGGCCATTTTCACCCCAAATTTGGAGAGCAGAAGAACCTGCTGCCATTCACCTTTTAGTTGTGTAACATGAAGCTGGAAAACTTAGTGGAGATGTCTAACCTTCAACATACAAGATGCTATGGATCCTGCAGGAACTTTATGTTTGCTTTCCAAAGGGCAATGGCCATTAGGTAGCGGTGGCAAGGGAAGGACGGGATGGTGACAGTGTCTGTGGAGTAGGGTGTCATGTCACAGGTTATATGTTGTGACTATAGGGTATAGGTATAGGATACGGGTATAAAAGCAGAAAAGATGCATTTCTCAGCCTCCTTACCTCAACGAAGGTACCCAACACCAGTAGCGAACTCATAGAACATTTATAGACCTCAGGGAAGGACACGACCTCAACGACATCCAGATTAGCGAGATGTCCAAATTACTTTTGAAAAAACAATGCCCCTTCCTCAGCTGTTTGAGCTCTTCTGGAAGTTTTTCCCACTGTTTCCTTACCCGGTGTGTCTTTTCTTGGAAAAGGCCAGAAGATCACATCAAGCTGAGGAAACCTGGGCTGCATTTCTGCTGTACCCTCTAATGCTCGGAGCTACAGCAGGACGATGTCCTCAGATCTGGCTCTTTCCAGCACTGAAAGAAGGGTCACCCACCCTATTTTCTTCAAAAATTATTTTGAGATCTCATGGAAAGAGTTATATAAGAGCTAAACAGTGTTATTACTTTTCACAACCTAACTCCACTTTTGATATTTTTTGACTTTTAAATTAGAAAGTTGGGGGTTTTTTTAATTATTATTATTTTCCAGGAAGCCATTTAGTTAAATTATATTTTAATAGTGTTTCAACAGACTTTAGTACAGGAAATAAAGTAGTCACAAGTTACGCACCTAAGCTCTGATTTGCATTATATTTCCCCACAAAAAACATATTCGTTGTTGCTATGAAACCAGAAGTTTTGCTTAGATCAGATAATTTTGTTCTCATGTCATGGATAAAGGAACTGAATGAACAATGCACCGCTAATGGTTTTCACTTTAAATCTACTTAAAGAAACCTTTCACCTCCCACACTTTCCAAACAAATAAGGTCTTTTAGAAATGTTTTTGGCAAGTTTAGAGCTCCTGAAAGTGTCTTCTGCAGCACAGGTGGTAGAGGCAGCGAGAGGGGTGCTGGGGCTGCACGTTGGCCTGGCAATTTGAATTTTGCTATCATTTATGCCTTGGTTAAGTTGAAGGGTGATTTTTGGTTCTGCACCAGTTCCCCCCTTCAATAGTGGGGGGCTCTGAGGGTCCTCCTGCTCCCGAGTCCTGAGCCCCAGTGGGAGCCCAGCACAGCACCAGGATGCTGATGAAATGTTGATAATAAGATTATAATTTTTGGTTGAATAGCTTTTTGTGGTGGCCTTTTTGAAGAAAGCTGTGGTTATGAAAGATTCACTTGACTCCCAGAGCTGGGTCTTTTAAGGACGAAAAAAAAAGAGGTGAAATGCTGGGATAAAATTGCCTTTGGGTGATGATGTGTCTGGCTTTGGGCAAGGCAGGCAGGTTCTCCATTTCTTTTGGCTGCTTGTGTATACATACAGTATGCATATATCATATCTATATAATCTATATCTGTATCTATATCTACATCTGTATCTATATGTGTATATCTATATCTATATCTATATCTATCTATATATAAAATATATATTTACACATGCTGTATATGTGAAGGTACATGTATACTGTACAGCTTTAACAAAAATTCTTGAATATATGAACATATATATATACATGTGTGCCTCTGTGTGTGTATATATATACACATACTTATTTTATATATATACACACACACACATAAGCATATTACTGAAAAAGGACCCAAAGAGAGAAAGTTTCTGTTGCTCCTATCCTCATTTATTTCTAATTGTGGATGATGGATTGCATTTATATGGTTTCCCCTAATCTCTTTTATTTAATACAAATATATCTCTGTAAGAATCCCGTGGAAGAACTGTGGGCAGAAAGCTAATTTAGCCTCGGTACTGATTCATATTCCTTCCTCGCTGCAGACATAACAGTAATGGGCTTATAAAAGCCGGTGTTTGCAGAACTCCCCCCCATTTCAGGGAGCAGCTTTGGGGTGTCTCGTGACCCCCCCCCATCTTTCCCCTGTTATCAGCAGGAGGGTGGCTGTAAGAATAGTGCCTGTGGAACAGCCCGTGAATGGGAAACGAGGTGCAGCAGCCAAAACTGGAATGAAAAGTCTCTTTTTAGCTGCTGAACAGAAGATAGGAGTTAAAATATGCAAGTCCATGATAGAGCCAGAAAAATGTGCGCTTTGTTAAAATCAACTGGTGAGGGCTGTTCTCCATCCCTCCTCCTCCGCCGCCGCAGTAAACACCACGGCTCCTTTCCAAAAGGAGCTTAGTTTTGGGGTCACCTTGTGCAAGCTTTGACCCCGCCGCTCTGATTCTTGCGTTGGAGGCACTGGGTGCCGCCAGCTGCAACAATCTCCCCAGATATCTGTCCTGGTGTGTATATACAAATATATATATATATTTTGGTTTGTTTTAACAAGTCTCTAGCTGCTCTGTTTGCAAAATAAAGTTTCACTCTGTGAATTAAAAAAGAAAAAATGCAGAAAAATCAACAGCGGGGAAATCTCAAGTTGTTTGGAATAAAGTGAAGCTGTCTGTAAAATCAAAAATGTTTCTAGGCTTCCTTTTCCTGGTGTAGATATAAGTCCCGGCATGAATTACCTGCTTTGCTAATGCAGTGCTCGTGGCAAATTTACTCAATTTAGACTGAGCTTGCAGGGAGCCTGAGAGAACAGCCCCGAATATTAACCTGGTGCCGACCACTGTTGCTTTAAAGAGGAGCATCATTAATTATGACTTAGCTCATTAAAGCGGGGATGAAAGGAGAGGGCAGCTCAGAGTGAGGGGTATTAACCCAGCAGGGAGCCGGGCCGGGGACAGAGATGAAGGGAGATGTAACATCCAACATGCGGGGCTCCGGGAGCCGATCGGTATGAGACATTTACAGGTAGCCCTTGAAATTTTGGGAAATGCTTTTTCTACTCAGGCAGCAGGATTTTCCAGAGGCGGGGATACCTGTAAGTAATTTGGGATAAGCCCCGTGCCACCCATGAGCCACAAATCCATATGGGTTTCTTTCAGGCTCGTCGCAAACTCTGGCATTAAACTCCCGGTAGTTATACTGGTTAAACTGGTGCTCTTGTATAGATACAGAGAAGACCGCTAAGGGTAAGGTGTCACCTTTCCCCTTTGCATCCTCAAAGACAAACTCCCATGAAGAAAGTGTCCTCAGCTTTTGGGGCAGTAAAGGAGCAAGACCCACATCTCTCCCCTTGAAACCAGTGCTAATTCCCAGCTGGTTTGGATGGGAGCAGGAGGGGGGTTAGAAGATGCACAAAATGCAGCTGTTGTGATCCAAGTGAACTTTTGGGTTTGTTGCACTGGGGTGTGATACACAATGTGGCTGTTTATACCACCACTAGGTTAAATTAGCATCATTATCCCTTTACGAATGAGTAGATATTACCATGTTGTCTCTTAAAAAAAGCAATTACCGTGTCTATTGGCCAGTACATTAAATGACACCATTTAATTACAGCCTAATTTATCTCTGAATGAAAAATATTTAAATTTGCTGTACAGTATATTATTCCATTCGATTACTGCAAATCTCTGTCCATTTGCTGCCACAGATGAGCTCAGTTGGCAAGCCAGCCGCACACGTCAGTGAGCGCTTGGCTTTTTCTCTCCTGTGCCTGGTGAATCAGCTCCGAATTCAGTCCTAGCAGCCTGATTTCTGTCTTTGATGGCCTTTCCGATCTTTAGTGGAGGTGAGATGTTTTCCAGCCATCCCTAGATAACCAGGACCACCAGGGCCCTTAGGAAATCTCATGCCAAATGGGATGCCTCATCCTTGGAAAAGATCCCGGCATATTTCCACAGTAGGCACTACAGGAGGTCAACTTTGGGGTTATCGGGGAAATCCCAAATCAAGTCGATACAGGATTCAGGAAGAGATTGGAACATCTTTAAGGGACGTGGGATGATATCCCAGCCCTACTGAGGTCAAAGAGGAGTTGATGACCATGTCCCGGGGGTTAGGGTTTCTCTTGGGGCCTCTGGTGAGGTCTCCGAGGTTAACCTGGAGGGAAGCCAAGCTGAAATCCAAGAGTGGCCTATTCTTTTAGTCCTTCTAGCAGAGTTACTTCATACCCCAAAAGTTTACATTTCACAAATTTCCCTGTGTTTTCAGCCACAAAAACTCAAAAAACGAAATAATCATGGGAAGATTTGCCAGTTTGGCATAAATTTGGGCAGAAAAAGCTGTTACTGCTAGCCAAGGACAGATAATTTGCTGCCCGTGCTGCTAACCCGTCACAAGAAATGTGCCTGTTTTATCTCTGTGTGACCAGTGGACCAGTAAAATAGGGCTTTAAAATTAATAGATAAAATAGCTGTGCCTCTGGTCATATGCTCTGGGTTTATGTCGGGTTCTGTCATGTCCCATTGAGCCATGCCACGTTTGAAGCCGGTGGCAGGAGGGTGCATGAGACACCAGGGCGGTGTACTGGCTATGGAGCAGCGAAATTATTGGGGAGTTTAAGAAAGCCCTTCTTAATTTGAAAAAAAAAGCGAGAGAGAGTAGATTAAATTATTAAGCTTAATTTATAATGCCATTTCTGCTGTCTGAAAGGG
Source organism: Cariama cristata (assembly GCF_000690535.1). Classification (NCBI taxonomy): domain Eukaryota; kingdom Metazoa; phylum Chordata; class Aves; order Cariamiformes; family Cariamidae; genus Cariama; species Cariama cristata. The sequence goes on along the minus strand of NW_009593898.1, from coordinate 1,015 downwards.
TAGACATGGATGTGGTTGTGTGCCACCATGGGACAATGCTACCCAACCAAAGGCAGATATTCCCCATTGCCACTTGGGCTGGTGGCATACCCTCCGCTCTCGCCCTGGCTTCCTTTAGCCCAGCAGAAGAGAAAAGTGCCTACAAAGCACTTTTCCATCAGCTTTAAGAGCTGGCAGAGGTGCTAAGTGTCCTAATGACGCGATGTTTGCAACTGCCCCCCTGTTTGCATAGAGCTGTGGGAAGCGGGAGAGAGGATTTCATGGTTTTGCAAATACAAAGGGCAAACACTGTTGAAAGAATAACACTTTTGTGCAGCAAACCAGAAGATCCACAGCTGCCCACTGGAAGCCTTTTAAATATACAATGGCCATTAAACATACAGTCACAATCTTGCAAAGTGCAGGGCGAGATGGAGGTTATTGCTATTATTATTATTTTCTGTGATATTGGCATCTTCTGAGCAGCCTGAAATTAGGCAAGAGGTTTAGGGAGGGCTGGGAAATGGAGGCAGGCAGCGTTCCCGCTGCTTTTGCCCCGAGCTACAAACCTCCCTGTGTTAAAGATGTTTTCTTTAAACACAGATGCCATCAGTGCTTCATCCCAGGGCTATGAAATTCAGGGATCGCGTTGTGAAGGGGAGGAAAACCACCCCCTTCCCGGGGACTCCTCTGGTTCTGTGGCAGTGCAAGCCCTGGCTCTAGAGCATGGATTTGAGCACGTACTGAAGTCCTGGCGATTTCAGTGCTCGAGTGCTTTGCCGAACAACTTTGCCTTAAATATAGGCGTAAGGTTAGGAATTTTCCAGCCTGGGACTGGCACTAACAAGACACATCAGCACCTGGCAAAGGGCTTTTCTCACCAGGATCTCACAGCGCTTTGCAAAAGGGAAATGAGATGCTGATCTGTTTTTAGTAAAGGGTGAAGAAAAGAAAGAAGAAGGGAAGGGAAAGAAAAAAATCTTAAAAGTAGAAAGAGAAAGAGAAAGAAAAGAAAAAGAAAAAAGAAAGAGAAAAA
>NW_009593897.1:0-28364 GCF_000690535.1 Cariama cristata | reverse complement strand
CTCCCCCTTTCCCTCCCCTCCGCCTCAGTGCCTGTCTCCCCCCTTTTCCGCTCCCTCAGCGCCCATCATCCCTCCCTGCCATCCCCACGGGTGTTTTCCCCGCAGAGGTGTTCCACCCCGGCAGGCAACCCGAGGGGAGAAGGGCAAGGTGGATGTTGGCTGAGGCAGGCCAGGGCGGACAAACAGCTTATGAAGTTTTTCATGAAGTGAATCACTTAGGAGCATAAAGCGATCTCGTCTGTGAGGGGGGTGGCTTGCCTTTGTTGTTGTTGTTGTGGGGTTTTTCGGGTTTTTTGGTTTTGTTTTGTTTTTTTGTTTGTTTATGGCAGTTGCAGGACAGGTCACCACAGGCCCCAGCCTGGCAGGAGTGCCTGGAGAGGAACGTGGCTGATCGACAGCCGAAACACCTGCAATTTGATTTTTTTAACTGGTTATTTTCATGATGAGGCAACGTATAACCTGCCAGCCCTGCCCCGGCTGTCTTGACTCCAGCCAGCTGTAATAAGTCACTTCCCAGGAAAGAGAGTGGGAATAGCTTAGACACATACAGTACTGCCTGATAAGTGTAAGACAAATCCTGAGGTAGGGTCCTGAGCAGTTATGAAGTTTTGGAATAATTGGAAGAACATGTGGGATTTTTTTAAAGATATCAGATATTGTTCCCGCTGCTCTATTTAGCATTGGGTACATTTAACTTTATATTAGAAGATTGTTTTGAGGTAGAACTTACTGTATCTCTACTTGAATTCTGTGGGCAAGAAATTGCTTTTTCTTCCCCTAAATGAGTCCAGGATTTAAAGTGAGTAGTAAATCACCAACAATAAATGAAAGTAATACTAAATTTATATTTCAGTAACTTTGTATTAAGATGGGGAATCTATACAATTAACAGTAGACCTTTTTTGTTTTATGATGCATAATCCTAGGCCCAGTCTCATGGCCCATATTCATACACTACAAGTAAGTAATTTTGGTGATACTAGTCACCCGAGTACAACTTGAAAGAACAGCTTTCTGGATTGAGCTGTTACTCAAGCAGATGGTTAACGATTGAGGCAAAGCTATTTTGCTCAATAGTAAACTCTGTCTAGTGGATTAACACTTAAATTTTGTGTGTTTCACCCCTCTGGTTATACATAATTCCACCATGCTAAAAAATACCATACCATATGTTTAGTACACTTAACTGTTTATATGTAACGCTTAGCAGTTTTATCCAGCACTAGCAAGACTCCATTTATAAATCAAAATTTTAAAATAGCCCAACTATCAAGTGAATGAGGTTGTTGTCTGATAGGGTATGAATTAAACCCGAGCCATATCCAGATAGAAATACACTGGATTTCTAGAATTGGAAGTGCTTCAATAATCAATTTCTTAAGGGATTGCAAAGCCAAAGCTCTTCAGACTACAACTGGAAGAATGCAGTTTTATTTCAAAAGAGCTTTCTCTGTCCTGTATTTTCCATCTGTGGCTTTTCAAAGTGAGATCTCTTCATTTCCTGGTTATAATTTTTTTTTCTAACTGTTGATCTGGAATGATTTATCTGGGATCCAAGCATTATATTGTTCCCTTAATCCTCTTCACACAAACTACAATAAGAGGATTTTGTAGGCTAAATTTGTTTTGGCCTTCTTAAAATACTTCATTCCTTTCCGTAATGTTTATGAAATACTGTACTGAAAAACTGGATTATCCCTGGAAAACACATCTAAAAACATTTGATTTTTGGAAAAAGGACTGTGAGTACATTTGGAGGGACATGTGCATTCAATTTACAGCAAGATTAGCCAAGCACATACACCTAGTAACCTAACCAAAGAAAAACAATTTGTTGAGTGTTTGTTTAGAGTAACTATATTTTGCTGATACCTAAGAAAGAAGTGTGATAATGATATTCCTGTTAAGTTAGCGACTGCACTGTGGAAACTCTTGATCCCCTTTTGGCAAAGACGCTAGCTCTTGTACAGCTGGTTTGTTTTATTTAGCAAGCTTGCACGTAAAGTAGGTGGGAAACAATAGCCAGAAATAGATTGCTCAGATGGAAATGAAGGGTATGATTTGGTCTGGCAGTTAAGGCATGAGGATTAAGTCAAGTGTGCTGATTCTGCTTGTTGTGCTGTCAAAGTAAAACTCAATTAGACATTAACATCCTCTTAATGAGAATTTATTACAAGCTGGGGTTTTGTTTTGGTTTGGATTTTTTCCTGCAAATGTGCTTTTCATAGTGGAATTATATTTTAAATTTGTTCCGAGATATTAATTTCTTAACTAATGCAGTAATTGAAAGCTGTGATCGTGAATATAATTGCACCTCTTCATATTCAGAGATGCTAGAATTGAATGGAGGCTTATTTTAACAAACAAACAAAGCAAAGCAAAGCAACCTATATCTGTCTGATCTTATTTCACTTTGTCTAAATCCTCTGTCAAAATATTACAAGTTCTGCTGTTTTTTTCTGTTTCTTGTGGCTCATCAGCACGACAGAATAATGAGGGGAAAATACTTTTAAGTTAAAATGGTCTTAGTTCAAATAAATACACTAAACAGAATTGCCTTGTTTGGGAGGCAAAGCATTCCATACAATGCAGCAAAAATACTTGAAAATAGGGTTAGTTTAAAGCCATTACAGTGTCTCACCTTAGTTATGCTTTCTATCCCCAGCGGCTTTGGGCTAGCATGGAGCGTACTGAAATAAGATCAGCACCACTTTTTTCCTCATAAGTGAGATCTGAGGTCTCCTCTACCCTTGATGAGGTATTGTGGAGGCAAGATGGCTGTTAAATAGCCAGAAATATCAGTAAGGCTAAATGAGTTGGTGTCACTGAATTAATCTTTGTCACAGAGTGAGTCCTCAGGTTTGGAATTGGCAGGAGCCATGCAGAGCCCTGGGTCTTGAAGCTGATACTCTTTTGAGATGCATGGTACAGTTTTACATTTGCCTGCAAAATTAGCTGTCACTCGAAGCCTGGGGTTTGGAGGAGTCTGCTTTTGGTCTTCAAACACAAGGTCTAGAACCTTATTTCCATTTTAAAAAGGAAGTTCAAAATCTGGTACTATCATATGACTGGGACGCAGAGCGTGGACACGTTGTACTGGTGTGTTATTCCACCCCTGCTGTAAATACTTGCATGTATTTTAGCATTCCCTGTAATGACGGTGAACGTGCGGTGACTCTTTGCAGGGCAGGATGACACTTCTGAAGACTCCAAGAAATTTAATCACAATTGTTTTCCTCTTTAGATGACTTTAAGCCAGCATCAATTGATACGTCTTGTGAGGGGGACCTCCAAGTGGGTAAAGGAGATGATGTAACAATCACTTTGCCACATATTCCAGTAAGTTTGTCATATATGTGTCCTTGTTTATGCTCCAGCAAATTTGCAATGTAGTTACAGTCTAATGTAAATGTTATTTTCACTTTCATCTTTGTTAATAGAAGTGGGTTCAATGTTTGAGCAGCCAGACTGGTCGTGTGTTACCTTAGTGAAGAACTGTACAATTAAACCTTTGTAAAGGGTTGTATTGGCAAGGTTGCAGTCTGTTCTTTACTTTTGATTCCTTCCTTCCTGCTCTTCCTTGAATAACAAGACGACTTTTACTGTTAGCTGAAGCTCTATACCTGGTTTCCATCCATTTTTAGTGCTATGGCTTAATGAAGAAAGGCAGAGTAATTTGGGCTTTAGTCAAAGTTTGATGTTCAGAAGTCACAGGTAAGCATATTTTCCCCATTACTTAAGCATGTACAGGTAACATAGAAGGTTCCCTGCCTTTAGCTTTATCAGTGGAAGTGAGGGGGCTGGTTCTGGTGAGTCGCAATGAAGTGGTTTCCCACCTGCTTCCTCCTCAAATTATGCCATAAAGATCTACTGTGTGAGGATGACGGTCAAACAGCAATAAAATGAGTGATCAAACTGTTTATAGGTGCAGCTGTTTTGTAATTGAAGGTTCAGTGGTTTCCTTTGCAAAACAAAAGAATGTGCTTGCATGCTGGAACTGGATTTGTTTATTAGCAGAAGTTAATGCTATGTGTGAAGCCAATAAACCAGAATTCACAGACATCGATGGGTTTGGTGGTTGCAGGGGGGCACCAGTTGGTTTGGAAGCCGCGTGTCAGATCCTTTTGGTATTGTTTATTCTAGCGTGTTGGTGGTTTTAATTGGTAGGTGATGGTACTGTGATAATTCTCACTGAATGAGGCTTTAGCCTGCTTCCCACTGCTCCTGTTTTTTATATGGCTTTGGTCACCCTTAGTGCTGCGGGAGAACACGTACTGGTTTTTGTCTATAAAAACGATGAGCATGGTAGGGCTATTTGAGAGCAGGTAACACTGCGATTAATAGCAGTGGCATTCATCTTGGATAGACCAGGAACAGGGTTGTTCAATCATCTTTTGTGTTGAGCATCATTTGTAATGTCCCTTTCCGAATCTCTGTCCTGATGAGTTTAATTTGATTGTCTTCGCATGAGTATGAATAACTTTAAGCTTATAGTATGTGTCAGAGGCTTAGACAGCTAACTGCACTGAATGCAGCCCCTGTGCATACGTTGTTCTGAGGCAGTGCTGCCTGTGTTTCCAACAGAAAGCTGGAAAACACTGAGCATGCCGGAAAACACTGAACATACTGGAAAAGAGTGAGAATTTTTGAGATTGCTTCATCCTGACGAGATTTACAGAATTTCTTGGATCCTGCTTTGTTTCTCAGTTGCCCAACAACGGGATTGGATTCAGATTCTAAGATGTTTTTTGAAATTGCCTGGTCCCTGAGGGTATCTCTAATAATTTGTTCAGTGGAGATATTTTGGTGTCCCTTGCTCCTTGGATAAATTGAAGTACTATTTCTGCATGTGAATTTAGTGGCTTTAGTATTTGATAAACAGTCTTGGTTGGGGAAGTGAAGCATTTCTGTTTGTTAAAAAACACTCATGCATGACAACAAATTGATTAAATGTCGCCGGTTTCACCTATCTCCTCCTATCCTGTAATCGGCAGAATCTGTAAGCCAGTGTTATTTAGGCACTAACATAAAACCTAAACATTTAATTTTAAGTAGAAGGGTGGGACTGTTAATTTGCTTAAGCAGGGTTCCATTTCTGCTTATTTATTTAGGCAAAATCAGAGTCTTTGCTGAGTTAGGAGGCTTCTGCGTAGCACGATGATAGCCAACAAGCTTTGATCAATTTTCATTAAATTTGTGTGTTACATGTTTCCTGACTTAGTTGTCAACAGCGAGCAGGATTTGACTTCCAGATTGCCTTTTATGCTCTTAAATGTTGCTTTCCTCTCTTAAACGTAGGAATGATAAAAATGTAATGTGCCTTTGAAGACTAGACTTTCTTGAGACATCTTTTCTGAATTGTATCTGTATGTCTCGCTGTGTCTTTGTTGGGAATTCAGATTTTTCGCTCTTAATGTTCTGAAGCCATTTTAAATTAGAACATATTCAATTTATTAGCATATGGAGAATAGGAATTGCATTCTGAGAGGTTAAAATATGATTGTTCTTTTTAGCTACTCAGAATAAAATGTAGAAGAGTGCCTTTTTTCCTTTATTGTTTCTCAGTCTAAGCCATTAGACTTTTATGGCTCTAGGCAGCATTGTGTGGACTTGGAGACTTTCTGGAAGGCGTCAAAATACCTCATTTGCTTTTGAGAAGACGTTTTGGTGTGATTACGTGGCATCTACACGCTAATCTGACTTTGAAGAAGGCAGCTGTTCTTACATAGTTTGTGACAGTTGCTTATAATCCACTATGAAAATACTGCCTTTAAAAAAAAAAAAAAAATACAAAGCAGTTTAAATTATTTTTCAATTGACCACATATTTCTTTAGGTAACGGTTCTGCTACAGGAATAATTAGAACTTAGTTTCTTATTCAAACCCAAGATTTCCAGTCAGAAATGCCAAGAAGATTTCTGACACTTGTCAGGGCCAGCTATGCAAATTCAGTTATGTTACCATTTGGGGAATGAGAACTGTACATAATGGCAACTGTGTAGAAGATGTTTTGTCACTTCAGAGACACTTAAAATGATGAAAGGCATAATATTGCGATGAGGAAACATCTGATCTACTGCATATAACTCTTTTTTTTCCCTTTTCATGAATGAATATTTTCTGTAGGAACTAAACATTAAGTGCTTAGCCTCTTGGTCAGAACAATACATATATTCATTTCTCTTAGTGTTTATAAACTTTGGGGTAGGGGACTATAACCAAACAAATGTGTGCTCTCTCTTTGATACCAGGGTTCAACTCCACCAATGACTGTGTTTAAAGGAAATAAAAGGCCGTATCAGAAGGACTGTGTGCTTATTATCAATCATGACACTGGGGAATATGTGCTCGAAAAACTTAGTAGCAGCATTCAAGTCAAGAAAACAAGGTAAAACTGTGGACAGGGCTGTTGATATGATTAATTCTTGCTTAAGTTTCTTCTTCAGACTGTCTTTTGAACCAGAACTTTATTTTATTTTGTAGTGGTTTTTAATTACTAAGCCTTATGGGCTTTACATGGCTAATTATCTTGCCTAAAAATGCAAATAGGAATGTGAATCCAAGAGTAAAGAATTTGTAAATTCTCCACTGCTGAAAGGACATAATTGTAGTTTGCAGTGAAACACCTCTGATGATTGGAAGCTTTGGAAGCTGGCTGAAGGATGGGATGCGTTTCAGGAATCTGTAGTTAGCTGAAAAAGACTATGGAAATACTAGGCTGTCAAAAGGATTGTTGGACTTTCTAGGTTTGTTCACTACAGCTTCCTGTGGGAGTCATGATGCTTTAATAATATACTCTTAGGGAACAAGAAACACTCATCCCTGTGTTGGATCAGTGACAGATAAAGTGGAACAAGTCCAAAGCCTCCAGCTGCTGGAGGGGGGGGGAACTGTAGAAATAATGGTTATGAGATTTTGCCTAGAACAATTGCTCAGGCCAGAAATCCTCTCTGACCCAATATTCTTGCATCACTGCACAAATGCTACAGCGTGTGCAGCTGGAACATTTTTAGTAGTCTTGATACTCTGCAAGTACCTGAAGTCTCTGGATCACGTTCTTTCAGCATCACTGGACCACATGTTTTTGAGATCTAAAGAGAAAGTTATTCAAATGTCTCATGAAGAAGAAGCTCTTACATAATTTTGCAAGTTTTACATTTGAAAAAACCAAAACCAACCAGCCAAAAAAACCCCACCACTTTATTACAGTGTAGAACTTTTAGCTGGTAAAACTACTAGAAATGTGGGTTGCAGCTCATCAGCAGTTGGCTGGAAGTTTGCCAGGAACACCTTGAGTTCAAGGTAAATGGACTGTAATGTTCCTCTGAATCAGTGATGTGAAAACTCATCCATGTGGCATTCATCTTGTCCAGTGGATATGAGCACATCATAGATGAGATTTGAATTCCCAATTTAAGTTCTGCTGGACTTTGTCCAGGTGAAGCTTAAGTCAGAAAGGAGCAAAGAAGTGCAGGAGGGCTTGGGTTCAGTGACATGTTTGGATCCACTGAGTTTTGGCTCTGGTGAGGTGAAAAATACTTCAGCTTTTCTCAAGCAGAGGCAGGGTAGTAACAAATTGGGGATCCCTGTTTTGAGGAATAGTGCTTTGCAAAGTCATTCAGTTTTCTAGATCAGAGGTGTCTTTTTGGTTTTCTTCATGGCTACTTTGATCTATAACGACATGTTGACACTGCGGGAACAGAGTTTTTAGTGTTAACATCCTGATGACAGTCAGTGATTGAGACAAGTGATTGCACTTATTCTACATAAAACTTTCTGTAGTTCCAAGAGCATAATTAATACTGGAAACAATCTTTTGCTTGTACCTTTCACTTGATAGAGTGAGTGTATTCCCAGATCCTCACTTCTGTTGTAAATGACTGTGTCAAAAGCTGCGTTAATAGGGTATCTAATAGCTGCATTTCAGTGATGGATTAAGAGGTGGTGCTGTGCTTAATTTTTGAGGTTGCATCTACAATTCAGTGAGGCACAGAGATACCTGAGTTAGTGCTAAACATACTGACTCAGGTACCAGAAGCGTTTAGGTCAAGCCCCAGGAAGTTGTTCCGCACGGGCTGGTTTAACTTGTTTCTCAGTGGGATTAGCTCACAGGCACAAAGCATCACACTGCTGAGCTGGGACCCTCCTAGAACTGAAACTGAGCTCTAATATCCACATAAACTGCTTCAGTGCTACACTACAGAAAGCCATACCCCCAAAGACTTTGGTGTTATGCAATAAATACATCACACACTTTAACCTCGTTATGGTGTACCACAGAGGGACCTGAATAAGTATTTTGGGTTGTTTTTGGGTTTTTTCTGCCAAGGATATTGACTGTCCTACAATCTCAGTCGTATCATTCATTCAGTAAAAAGAAGAAATTCCCGATTTGAATCGAACAGCTAGGCATAGCGTTATTTTGGAGACTATTTCCCACTAAGGAAACAGCTTAAGCTGTTTTTAAGGGATGATAGCAAATGAATGAAAAACAGGAATTAAATGTTTGCATGATGTATTTAGCCGTAAGAATGATTGCTCTAGTCAGGTTGACCTCTAAGAGAGTTCAGTTTGAGATGCTTTAATTGCAAGTAAAAAAAATTGTTTCTTTTGCTGTGATTGTTTTAAGCAGGATTGTGTTATGAGTGGATTTGTTTTATCATGTAGTTATTTTAAATTACTATGATTGCTTATTCTTTTTTAAAAATACAAATATTAGTTGCTAAATTAAAGCCTTCATTGTTCTTCAAGTAGGGAATTTGGCACCACTGAACCACATCTGGATTTGAAAATACATCTTGTAAGGGTGTTGCAGTGTACTTGTATATGCTTATTTGTTTTTGAAAGCAAGTGTTGCATGCCGAAAGCTGTAATTCACTGTTTATAAAACAAAATAGAGATCTGTACAAAAGGAAGTCACAGGTGATGCATTAGTACAAGGATATTGAAAAAGCTGAACATAGTTGCACAGTACCGCTGAATGTCTCTGGTTGTTTTTTCAGAGCAGAGGGCAGCAGTAAGATCCAAGCCCGAATAGAACAACAGTCTGCCCGAGCATCTCAGCCTCCTTCGCAGTTCAGAGCCCCAACCAAGCCAGCAGTTGGACCTAAAACTTCTCCTTTGAAAGATAATCCTTCACCTGAGCCTCAGCTGGATGACATTAAGAGAGGTAAAGAAGAGTTTGTGGTTTCCTGAGTTTTGGCTGGCTTTGTCTTTCTTCTTTATAATAAAAACTATGACTGTGCACTTTATAAAAACGTTGGAATGTTCAGGCATTAAAAGATGGTACTTGACAGCTGGTTTGTCATCTTTATATCTCATTTTCAGGCATCTTAGTGAATTATTTATTCTCTTCTGCCAACATAGATATTTATACTGCAGTGTTCTCTGGCATGAGAGAGCTTCCTCTTTCTGGATAACTTTCTCTCTTCAAGAGAAGAGAAGACAAAATAAGCATGAGTTCAGAAACCTGTAGCTGAGTGCTAGAGGAGTTGAATGGGTGTCTTAGGCAACGACGACAACAACAACAAAAGCTAATGGTCTAGTTATGCAATCAAGTAACTTGGATGAAAATTATTCCTGCACTGAGTAAGGTTGGAACCATTTTGCCTGTGGGCTGGAAGGGCTGGGTGGCTCTGTTCCCATCACAAGACCTAGAGCTTGTGCCGTGCCAAGTAGTGCTAGTAGGGGAGGGATGAGAGAGTGAACAGCCCTGCAGCTTCCCCTTTACCAACCACTCCTCTGCAGCCATGATCACATCTGCCATGTAGTTGCTATACTTCTGTTGAAGTACCTTGAAGGGATGCCTCGCTCAGTCTCCTTCTCAAGCAGCGCTTTGTCTCAGTGTTTCACTGTGAGCAGGGCACGCTTTCTTTGCCCATGTCCTGCCTTTCACACTGGTGTGATACCTAGTTTTGCTGTGGATAGCACAGTCAGAATGAGGAAGACTTAAAATTTAAATTTTTATTTGATTCCTTTGTGTTTCTTGTCTGGCGCCAGATGCAATTATTTGATTTTAAGGTTGCTCTTTCTGTCTAGTATTTTTTTTCTGGGTCTCTTTTTCTTTCTCTTTTTTTTCTCTCCCATATAGCTATTTTTGCTTGTAGACTTAGCCTATGTTAATTGCCCAGACTATGTTAATTACTTAGCAGGATATTTTTTTCAGTTCACGATAATGACTAGGTGACAGTTTTACTGCTAAGCTATCTGTGTGTTTGCATAGGTGCTGACTGGTCTTACTCTTTCACAGCAGTAGTATTTTCAATACCTGGACGCTGGTCAGGAGACAGAATGAATGTCTGAGAGTCTATTAGCTACAGTTCCCTTAGCTGCATTGCCATTTTTATTTTCTGTGTAACAGGTAAGGAGAAAGATAACAGGTGATTTATCAATTTTGAAAATGGAATCAGTTGTCAATTTTAAATGTCTTGTAGTGTGTAGTAAGCTACCTAACCATTGGTGCACTCTTTTGTATACATAGAGGAATTTGTAAAGGCCATGTTATAGTAAAATACATTTGTCTGGTGTGACATCTATTCTACAAAGACCATTTTCTAGTGGTGTAAAATATAAGTCACATTGTTTGGAACTGTCCTAGTAATTTTTTTTTGCCACCTGATCGTCTTTTATTGGGAAGTACCTCCAACGAAATAACCTGTAGAGTTTTATTTCCAAAATCAAGCAAAATAAATCCTACTAAAAATAGGACTTCAAGTTGGTGTTTGATAGGTAGTGTCATTCGAGGCCCCAAAAGAGCACAAATACCTGGGCAGGGGGGGTTTGCTTACAGTGTATGTTCTTTATAACTTTTTTCCAGCATTGATTATCTAGATCATCAGCATTACTAAACCATTTATATCAGAAGAACCTATTCAGGAAAGGTAGAACTAAAATGGCACCGTTCTACAATGAAAATAATTAATAAAACTTAACTGTAAAAGCTGTGAGATAGTCTTCAGTCCTGTTAGCTTCCCTTAATGTGTCTTTTTATCAACAAAGACTTTTAAGTTCTGAAGAGACTATGTTCTTTCCATTCAAGCAGTAGCTTTCCTTTTGGGTGAAGTACCTCCTTTGTACGAAAGAAAGATAAACATAAAGCTGAAATTCTGTGCTTTTTCTTTAATGGACACGGCACAGAACTTAGAATTCCCAAAGGAGGTGTTGGAAGGGATCTCTGGCGCTGTGACACTCTCTTGCTCACAGTGCGCCTTGTGTAAGCGTGTGGTAAGACACACAGCCCTCGTGATGTTTAACAATAGTTTTAAGGTAACTTCAGTGCAGGTTTCTGCTTTCCCCGGGTACCCTCAGCTGTGCATTCCATTCCCATAGCTCCCCTTACAGATGAGCTGGGAAATGAACTTTCAGGTAGGTCAGTTCTCTGTCCCGTTACACAGCTGTCCAAACAACAGTGCCTGAGGACAGAGTCAGAGCATACAGGAGTTGAACCAGTCCTTTCCTTCATTCAGGGAGGCCTTTGGGAGGCTATGTCTAGGGTCCTTCATGAGAGGAGTCTTTTCCCCTGCAAGCTTTTATATGGTCCTCCTGCCTGAAGGGAGCAAAAGAGAGGGTAAGAGCTTATTCTTTTGAATACTTGGCTACATCTGATAACATTTCATGAAGCGGTGAACGTTTGCACACGTGTACCACAATACAGCCATTTATGTGCATGAAATGATTGGCATTTATCAGACCTATTTGACTACAACAGAAATGTTTTCAATAACATTGACGTAATTTCAGCATGCCATACTTGGAAAAAAAACCTGCAGAAACATATTTCTGGTTTGGAGACTGTAAATTCAGCGCTTAAAATTCTGAGCAGATCTTGTTTACCTAAAATGCAGCTGTAGTGTGTAAGGATTATGCCATAGCACTGTGTTTGTCTCTCAAGAATACCTCAATCAAATTTTTTACACTTCAGTGTAAAATACTGCCTCTTCTAGCCGCCATCTCGACATGCTCAAAGTGCAAATATCAAGTTGATTTGTCTCCACCTTGCATACCATTATTAACAGTAAACATTCTGCTATAGGCGTACAACCTTATCCTCCCTAAAGCTGAATGACTTTATTTCCAAAAGTCCTTGGTATTCTTGCAGCCCAAGGTTAGGGCTTTCGTTAAAAATTCTGCGTAACCTATTGGAATTGAGAGAAGAAGAAGTAAGAACCCTTAGACATGATTATGGAAAGAAATTAGGACATTTGCTACTGAATATATACAGAAGACAGCCCTGTTGAGAAAGGCTGTTTTCTGTGTATAATGATTTCTGACCTCAAATTTTTAAAAACGGCATTGACTGCCAGTGGAAAATAGTAAACCTTTTTGTTTTCTTGAAAGAAAGCCTACAGTTGTAACATGAAGTGTGTGAAAGTTAGGGTTCCCCTAGCGATGTCAGCCTTTTCAGACGATGTAGACTCAATTAAGGTAAGTGTTCAAAACTGTACTATATGGAAAGCTTTTTTAAAAGTAACTGCTGCACATCCTAACTCTTGTAATCTTTTAAACTTTAAAGGTGCATCAGTATGAGGCGTTTGATCTTATGGCATAAAAAGACCTAGGAAAGGTCTGATTCTTTCGTTGTTCAGCTTAGCATATATGTATACGCACAACTATTTTAATTGGAGGCACTGGGAAAAAATGTTTAGCCAAGGCTTCAGTACCTATAACTGCACTAGGTGTAACAGGCAAACAGGAAAATGCAGAATCGGACAATTTTAAAGCAGTTGTGTTTTTCTTACAAGGCTTTGGTGTCGTCATTGGCTTAGCGACCATCTTCGACAGCGTGACACGGGGGTTTTGAAGAGACTTCTGTAGTGATCCTGCCGGCTTTCTGCCTGACAGACTTTTAGTGATGCAGCAGCCACCAGAACATTAGTGAAAACAATTACCTTTTTCTCATCTGCACAGACGAAACGTTTAGAATTCCAGGCTCAAGGATTTAAGAGACAAGAGAGACCTGTGGGGAAGCTGACAGCCTGTGAGACAAACGTTGACTAGAAGATGAGCTCAGACCAAGTTTCCACTAGTGACCACTGTTGCTGACAACACCCTTAACTTCCCAGTCCTTGAAGCTTTTGATATTGCTGCTGTTTTGCTTTTCCTGCCTGTATTCAGCATAGTGGGCCTTAGCACTCCTTCCAAGGCATTTTCCCTTTCCCTCCTCATAACCAAACCTCTTCTATGGGCTCTTAGTTTTCTGTTTTCTGTTTCTCCAGCAGAAACCCCTCACTTTTCAATCTGACACTAATCTCTAATTCTGTTTAAAATTAGCCAGGCTAATCTTCCTTTCCCATTCATCAGGCTGCTTCCCTTCAGTTATTTCCTTGCCTACTGTATTGAGTTCAAACTTGTTGTTTAGTTTAGGTTTTTTTCCTAGTTCTCTGGAGTGCGTTTCTTGTTGCATCTTTTCCCTTTCACCACCAGTACCTCTTAGATTGCTTCACCTTCACACTGTTTTATATGCTGCTGTGTTCTTCTCAGCCCATGTGCCAACACTCCTCCATTTCAGCCACAGAGCTAGAGAGTCTATAAGCATACGTGTGTAATTCTGAGACGCTTGCCCTTTATTAGATTTGTTTATTGAATCTTTTTGCAGTATGGAATGTGGTCTATAGGTGATTGTGCTTACTGCAATCAAGGGTATTCTAACAATGTGTTATTATCAACACTATAACTTAAACAACTCCATCACTAGAAATATGAGGGAATTTTACATCGTTAAGCTAGGGGGGAAAAAGAAATTAAATCTGGGCATCTTAAAGGGAAAGAACTCTTGTTCCCATTTACCTTTCCTTTAGCTTTCCCCTATGAATTTCTTAGCCTTGAGCACAGGGAACATTTACAATTTGAAATCCTCCATATGGGTAGGCTGAGGACAGCGACTTACAGTCAGTTACTTACAGTCATTACAGACAGTGATTTGTCTGTGTATCAGACTCCAGGCATGAAATGGATTTTTAAAGCCCGCAAGACTGTGTTGGGAGGGAGTAAGGGAGAAAGACATTACAGTACAAAGTAATAACTTCTCTTGGCCTAATCATATATTCTTTCTCCCTCTTCTAATGATCTTTTATGCTATGTCTTCAAGATGAAAGAGTAAGTTTTACCTGGCTTTCTAATAAAGTACAGGAAGCACAGGCAGCCTAGTCAAGGATCTAGATTTAGGAAGTTGGAGGAACAACTCCACTATCCTTAAATACCCAGCTGGAGTTAGTCATATGATTGTTCCCTTTCAATATGCCTGCCTTGGCTCTGATTCAGTATAACTATAGCATTTGAAATTGAGCTCTGAACTTTGAAATCAAATAATAGCAGTTTTAAAACCAGCAAAAGAAAACTTAACTTCTCAAACCAAGACATGCTGAGCTAGGGGAACTCTCTCCAGCAAATAATGTGGAGGCTGAAAACTTAGCTGTTACTCTATAGTGTTAAGCAGCCCAAGGAAAATGAGTCTTGCTGAAAAGGGGAAGATTTCCAGTTGCTCAGACTTACTCCTGCAGGGACTGAAGATAAGCGTTAAAATTGTGCTTCTTTTACATAAAGGAAAGACATGATCTAGCTATGCAGTACACAAGAAGGATGTCCCCAGCTGAGAAGCTGGGGTTCATCTCGCTGTGACAGGCATCTGACCTAAGGTGAATTACTCCTGGCATCAATTCTCCATTTGTCAGGTAGAGATGGTAATACCTCATCTCTTCCCTTTTTTCATTCTTGTCCCTTTAGCCTGTGACTTCTCCAGGGCAAGCACTGAGTTCTAACCCTGCAGGTATAGAACTGCTAGCACAACAAAAGCCTAAATTTGGAGGGTTTCACATCCTATGCTTAACATATATGCAAAAATTGTTCTGTCATGGAAACCTGCCGAGGTGAACTGAGTCGTTAGATATTCGACTTTGTGCGTGGATACAAAAGAATTGTCTTCTAATAGTGTTTAGGCCACTTGTAATTACGACAAATTTAACAATATGGTATGATACATATATGTGTTCGGTTCTGGGCCCGTCACGACAAGAAAGACCTTGAGGTGCTGGAGCGAGTCCAGAGAAGGGCAACGAAGGTGGTGAAGGGTCTGGAGCACAAGTCTGATGGGGAGCGGCTGAGGGAGCTGGGGGTGTTTGGTCTGGAGAAGAGGAGGCTGAGGGGAGACCTGATCTCTCTCTACAAGGACCTGAAAGGAGGGTGCAGCGAAGTTGGGGTTGGCCTCTTCTCCCATGCAACTTGTGACAGGACAAGAGGGCACAGTCTGAAACTGTGCCAGGGGAAGGTCAGGCTAGAAATGAGGAGGCATTTCTTCCCAGAAAGGATTGTTAGGCATTGGAGTGGGCTGCCCAGGGAGGTGGTGGAGTCACCATCCCTGGAGGTGTTTAAGAAAAGCCTGGATGTGGCACTTAGTGCCATGGTCTAGTTGACGTGATGGTGTTGGGGCAAAGGTTGGACTTGATGATCCCGGAGGTCTCTTCCAACCTAATCGAATCTGTCATTCTGTGACTTTCCTTAATATCTGTTTAGTAACCAGTTGTTCAACCAACACTGGCTGTTGCTGATGCGGCTGTCCTGGTGCTGTCATGGTATCCCGGTGTTTCTTTGCACCGGAAACCCAGCATTGGGGTGTGTCTGACTTAACTTCCCAGTCTCAGAGTAGTCTTTGTATTTTTATGGCTACTTGTAAGCTCTGTGGCAGGTTAAGGTATTATTACCACTCCCCAACATGTGAATATTTTCATCTGCCGCACTGCAAAGTCAGTCATCTGCCCTATCTGATGTCATCCCTCTGCTTCTGAAGTTTGTTGAAAATGAGTTGTGTGACTTTCCGCTGGAGCAGTTTCATGCATTGTCTGAAGTCAAGGCAGTTTCTGTTGTGATCATGTGCCTATGTTCCTCCCCTCACTTTTTGTGTTTTCCAAAAGCCTCAATGTTGCTGACATCTAACAATTTAGATTCCTCTACGTTAAGATGCTTTTAAAAAATGGGCTGGCTGCTGGCCTGTAAAACTCAATCGGGAAATGTACTTACTTTGAACGTAGAGCATATAACCTGTCAAAAATAATGAAGCAGGAAGTACTTTCAGGAGTGTAAAGTATATAAATTATAATAGTGGAAGTGAAGGTTTTACAATACTAACCTGTGCTGATGCTTCTTCAAATTTAGCTACAACTAAATTAAAAAGTTTTCAGAATTTTTGGTTTTTCCTTACTGTCTGTCTCTTTCATGTGAGATATTTTGATGTGATAAATTATACTTGACAAAACTGTTGCATTTTCACATTCTTTTCCAAAATTCCATGGGGCCCTGTTTATGGTTTCAACCAGATGAATGTCCTTTTATTTCAGAGCTGAGAGCAGAGGTTGAAATTATTGAGCAGATGAGCAGCAGCAGTGGAAGCAGCTCTTCGGATTCAGAAAGCTCATCTGGGAGTGAAGATGAAAGCTCCAGCAGTGAGGGGGAAGAGCCAGCGCACGTCTCCCCTTCCCAGCCACCGCACCAGCAGTATAACAACAGGAATGCTGTTGCAAACGGCACCAGCAGGCCACAAGGAAGCAATCAGCTCATGAACACGCTCCGTAAGTAAAGGCTTGTGTTTTATCGCTGTGGGAAGCTGCTTGAGACCACTCATTTTCTTAGCATGTTAGGCTAACTCCATGAAGTGCGGTTTGCCAAATAGTAATCCCAGGGAGTGGCACTGGCTGAAATACGTGGGCAGGTTTTTTGAACAGAGAGCCAAGACCTGGCTGAAGGTGTGGAGATTGCTTCAGTTTGGTGTGGAGCCTGTGGGCATCAGTGCAATGGCCCCCACTCACCATGCTGAGCCTTGAGTCAGCCCTCCAGGTGGAATGAGTGGGTAGAAAAGCATCGGTGTGGGAGGATCTGGTGCAGTGCTTTGTAAGAGTATTTACTCTATACCGTATTGGTCTCAGCTGCATTTTCACAAGTGTCACATTTTGAAAGGAAATTTGAAGTGCCATGTATTTGGTTAAAATATTACAGCTATGGTGTTTGCAAGCACTGAATCAGTACAAACTCACTCCACCCTTTAAAAAGTGTAAACAACTTTTTTTAAAGCATAGTTTTGTCCCATGAGACACTGGGGAGACGGTGCGCATCTGGATTGCTCTTTCCTTAAGCTAGATCAGGTATATTCTAACTCAGTGGAGTTAAAATATTGCATTTACAAGAAACTAACACTGTGTTATCATAAATTATTCTTAATTCCTCCTGAGGCATGTTTGCATACATCTCTTGGCAGCCACACATAGGGAACTGATGGAGTTTAAATACAGATAAATGCAGGGTTTCCAGCTTTGAGAGGACAAGTATATTATACAGACAATACTGAAAAGGCGTGCTGGAAAACTGGAGAGGCCTGTCAGTCTTCTTGTCAGTAATGAATGTTTAAGTAAAATCCAAAGTTCAACAAAGTCATTAGGACTCTCTCCATTTCCCTGTTTCTGATTGTGAGCTGCCTCTCCCCTGTTTCTCCTGGGCCACGACAGCAGTACTGCATAGGGCATTGAAGGTCAAGAAGCCTCTGACTCCAGGAGAATTTGGGAACTGTTAGGGTAGCTCCTTTTTTCAGGCAGTGATTTTTGCCTTTGGGTTTAAAAATCCTTTTGCCAAGGATTAATATGTCCTTGAGCATTCAAGTCACTGGTAACCATCTACATGGGGAGAATTGCCCCTAAGCCAAGTTCTTGTTTTGTAAAAGGGGAAAGGAGGTGAAGGAATCCAGGGCATAGCTGTTGCATAGCTGCTGTGCAGCTGTTTGGGCAGGGCCATGGGAGAATGCTGGAAGAGCTAGGTTCGGTTACAAGCATGATTCTTGCCTCCTTTTATCCTCTCCACCTCACAAAATTCACAAGTGCTCTACAAAACAGGGTCTGAGACTGTCGGTTTGATCCATATCCTGGCCTTCTTTTGTCTGATCTCTCTTTGCACTTTAGAGGGGGGCCTTTACTGCCACAGCATGTGTCAGTTTAGTTCAGCTGATAGCCTTGAGTTGCGATGGCTTTAACATTCCTTTTGGTTTATTGACACGTGGAGGCCTTGCCTTGGCTGCTCAAATGGCCTTAAACCAAAAAAAGATCTATTTTTAAAGGGCTGAGAAAGCCAGGGAATTCCCCAGTGCCTTGTCCCAGAGCCATATACGGGACCTTGGCTGGGTGGAGGCTGTGGAATTCCTTCCACAGCTGCTAGTGTGGAGAGTGCTGTTCTCCCACCAGGGAGCAGCTTTGGTAGCTGTGGAGCCAAGGCCGCTCGGTTTGGTCTGGATCTGACCACGTATTAGCCCCATGCAGCTCTTTATGTTCTTGGGCATGGAGAGCAGTTCCATTAAATGACAGATTACGTTTGCATTCATTTCTTGTGTTATTCGTATTTAAATCTTCCAGTGTAAATGTGACTGTTCTTTGGTTTTGCTTGCCATGAAATGTGAATTAACGCCTACTCACTTGTTGTGTTTTGTTGGTTTTTTGTTTTCCATAGGAAATGACTTGCAGTTGAGTGAGTCTGGGAGCGACAGTGATGACTAGAGGCTGAGCTTTTGCTGTTTCTGTTACATATACATGAAGAACTAATTTACCTTGAAGTGATCCTGTTGCTTATGAAGAGGAGCTGGCGCACAGATAGTTCCACGTGTGGAATTTTAATAGAGGAAATGCATAGCCCTACATAATAGCAGATGTTGAGGGCTGTTTTACTTTGTGAATTAAGTGTATATTTTGTGTATATTCTTATTCTTTTAAAGCTTTAAATAGATATGTACAGTGTGTAAGCCAATATGTGTTCCTGTGTTCCTGTCAATCATCTGTAAGTTTAATGTGTAACTATATGATGTCATCTAAAAATTTCTTGTTTGTAGAAGATATTCAGCCCGTTGTGACTTGAGGGGGGGGGCTTTCATATACAGGGTGAGCATGAGCCAACGATGAGTTTAAAAAAAAAACAAACACACAGAAGCTAGTGGTGCACTGAAGTGGGACTGTCATAAATTAAGTTTCAATACTAAGTTGATTTCTTTGGTTTGGGACTTTTCTAATGTCTTTTTATTGCTATTTATGGTTGATTTAACGGACTTACTTTTAAACAGTTGGAAAATGGAAATCATAAAACCACGTTTATCATAAACCTTGCTGCACTAGTGCCTTATAAGCAGGTTTTTTTAAAGAGCGCTTCAATTCCTGCCACCTTTCCTATAGGGAGCAATACTGAAACCTCCTCAGATTGCTTTTTCAAACAAGAGCTGTATTTCACATACAGCCAACTGTATGCTGATAAAGGATATACATCAGTCACCTGAACACATCCAAACAAGAACCAGGTCAGCATTTTTGTTTGCAACTGTGAAGTGTCTCATTTAACTCAGACATTCAGACCTAGTCTTCAGAAATATTTAGGAGCCCACTTACCAGTAAAACTGCGACGTTACAAATACAAGATACTGGACTTACTGAAATTGTAAGACCAGAGACCTCTTTGCAGTTTCCCAGAGAATGCAGAAAGAAGAGATGACTAAAGAATTAACCATGAAACAGCAGAAGTCTCTCCCTCCCACCCTAGTTGTCCAGGTAGAATTTAGTCCATATTGTTTGTTGGATGGGATCTCTGTGCTTGGCAGGAGTATGCAGAACATGAAATATTTGCCTAGGGTGAAATTCACTCCTGTTTAAGGGGGTTTAAAGGGTGCTTGGTTGGGTTATCATTAACTTTTTTTGCTCGCGTGGAAAATGAGTACCACAGGCAGCCTCTTCTAGCTTGAACACCAGGCTGACTTTTTAAAACCAAAATTCCACTGGCATAGGACAAGTGGTGCCGTAGTTGTGGTGTAATCCAGGGGAATGGGAAGCCAAACTGGATGTCTCTCCATTCTTAAGTGTCTGCTTTGTGCTGCTTTTGTCTGTCACTTTGTGTTTTAACTCCTGTTTGTTTACTGAGGTCTTTCCTTTTTTTTTTTTTTAAGGTGTTGAAGAGCAAGGGGACATTTGAAGGGAGATTTTATTAAATGGTTTATTTTTTTGCATTAGATACATATTTAGGCATATTTTTGCATTATTGTACATACATTTAAAAATACTTTGGTTTTTTTAAGTGTTTTGTGATGTGGGTACATATTTTAACGAACAATTATGAAATATACTTGATGTAAAGCCACAATTGCTCTCCTCTTTTCTTTTTTTTCCTCCCCCCCCTCTCCCCGGTCCTCCTCAAACAGTAATAGTGCTCTGTTTTAACAAGCTTGTACTGATCTGGGATTTTACACTTCGGTGCAGGAGATCTGCGTGGTACGTACTTGGCGATCTAATTAATGCTAATACTGCTCCTGACTTGTCCCCAGCTTAAGATCTGAAGAAGAAAGGAGACATTTCTCTGATGCCATTTCCCCATTACTGGAGCTTATTCATGAGTTCTGCTGACATTATTTGTGCTTAAATGGAAAAGCAGCAGTGCAACATTTTCATTGCTTATCATTCAGTGGCAGTTCATGCACTCTCAAATCCAGGATGTGTCATAGGAAGTTTACTAATTATGTGTAAATAAAATATATGAAACTTAGGAGGATAAGACAACACCAGGCTACCTTGATTTGAATCGCCAATTTAATTATGGTTTAGATCAGCAAGTGGGAAAGCTTAATTCAGATAATCAATTTCTGCCTTGTTTTGTGTTTGTATTCTAGGTCACGTTTCCCTGCTATCCCTCCCTAAAAGATTTCTTCCCCCTCCCTGTTGGTATCCAAATCAAGATATTTTCACAGAACTACACCACTTTTAAACTACAGTTGGCTGTCCTTCGCATCCCCTGGAGATGCGTCATATCAAGGGTGGCCAACCTGTCATTCTTGAGCTATTCAGCTGCACATCCCATACCCAGACTACGGCATCTGGCTGCCCACGGGACTGGTGAGTAACGCGGTGGCCTGCAGCCCGCTCCTGGGCGTAAGCGGGCCAGTCCCTACCCGTGCGTGACCAGCCTGTCCCCTCCCTGCTGCTGTCCCCCGAGGGGCTCCTGGCATCTCCTACCAGAGAAGCTCTCTGGGATCTCCACCCTTCCCACAGCTCTCATAGGTATGTGGAAGGTGTTTTGTGAAGGTGTACCGTGTGGAGACTTCAGTAGGCAACTCGTAAGGTCAGAAAATGCGGTTGCTGCTTTTTTTGCTTTTTCTGAATACACGTGTGAGTGTGTTTTAAAGCTATCGTCAACCTGACGTTTTGATTGAGGCTCTTAAAATTTGATGTTTCCTATATTAAGAAATAGTAAACATTGTCTATCCGTTCCTATTAGATGACTGTTCATTTGTTCATGATTTGCAGCAAGATTTATTCAGATGGAAATTGGAATTCAAATTACTTGCAGAAAAGCAGTTACTTACAATTCTTTTAATTAGTTGGCAATATCGTTAACACGCTGGCGAAATAAGTTGACTAAAATATGTTTTGACTAAACCTGCTAATGAAACAAAGTATTCCTGATTATTCCTGGTAGGTTCTAATCCTGCAAGGTTTTCGCACGAGCAGATTTTAGCGCCTTATGGTAATTTTTCCACATAAAGTAGGAACGTCTTTTATATGCCACTTAGTTTAAATGTGGATTAACTGTGCATATGGAATGCAATTATCTGAATGAGCTGAAACTGAGTAAATATTTCTTTGCGTTCATGGGAGACCTGCCTGCGGGCTATGGTGAGGTTAGCCGTTCAAGACAGCTTTGGTTTCTGATGGTTTCTTCTGTTCGGTGACTTCATCCATTTCAGCGGTTTTATTTTCCTTAAAACTTCACCAGCAAACATGACTTGCTTATGACTTTTCCCATAATTAGAATTGCTTTAGGAGTAATAATCAGTAATGATTTAAATTGATTCAATTAGATTGTCATAATTTCAAACATTGTTACAATTTTTTTATTTCTACTACAAGACTTGGTTTCTAAAGGGATAAATTCAGTCATCTGCTTGTCGGTCCCCTTCTTGTTCCACCGAAGCATCTGCCTGCTGTCATAAGTCTTGGCTGAACTGGCTTTGTTGAGAAGGCAGACTGAGAGGAAAATGTTTGTTTTCTTCAGCGTTGCTCAGAATAGCTCAAAGCTTAACTGTGGGTAGGACATCTATTTTGAAGATGCTGTGCCTAAGTTGATTTGCACAGTTTGCTTTATTATAGACTAGCTATATGCCTGTTTCTAGCTATGTATAGAAACAGTTTGCTGTGCAAAGCTTTGTAGTCTTTTATTTCCTCCTTCAGAGCCCGTTTATTTGAATAAAATAAATGAAGTTCAACAATCCATGCATGTCTTTTTTTTTTTTAATTTGAAGACTAAGAGAAATGTAGCATGGAATTACTTGTAATGGAGAACACTTATTTTCAGTAACTGTCTGTGCTTCATTGTTCAGTGTGCTACGCATTTCCTACTGGCTGCTGAGTCAGAGAGATCCTGTGGAAAACACAGCTGCCCAGCAGTGGGCATCATGATGGGATGAAGGCTTCTGCTGACAGCTCTGAGGGTCTCCGATTCAGCTCCTAATGATGAATGACGACATCTTGAACCTACCTGGTTACTTGCAGGTTTTTATACACACGCAAATACATGTAATATCAAAGGAAAAAGAGCATTGCTGGTCCTTGCCTTAACAAGAAAAGCTGCAATGTTGGGGAATTGTTGGGAGAGACGTATGAACTTAAAGTAGCTGATTGGTATGTATATCGTACACCCAAACCCTGTTCTCAGAGGACAAGCTGATTAACGAACTAATAGTTAGTTAGCCAATAACTACCTCTGGTTTATGTGAGAAGGGTGTGTATATAAATTGAAAGGTATGTGTCTAGCTCTTTCTTCCTAGTCCCACTGCTTACACTCCCTTCCTTTCTTTCTTTTGTAATTCCATTATTTCCAGCACATGTATGCTTTCTGCTGCCAAAGTCCTGCAGGAATTTACAGGAAAGGGAGTGGGTGTTGAAATGTTACAAATGCATGAGCTGTATTCACCCTTGCTCTAAACATACTGTAAATGACAAAGACCTGGTGACTGGACCCATCTTCCTCCCTCTCCTTGGCTTTGCCTTTATTGGGACTAAGCAGTATTCCTTTGGGCAACACAGAAAGAAAGGGCAAGATGTGAGAGGGTGAAACACCTCAAGCTGCTGCTGCTACGTACGTTGAGGATGCTTTCTCACAGAGCCTTGGACTGAGCTAGCCTGACCTGATCTCCCAGCATCGTCATAAATAAACCACAAAATTCATTGCTACCATTGCCCTGTGGCTGGGAAAAAAGCAGTGGAGTCTGGAGAAAAAATGGGTTAAAAATAACTTGCTGAAGGGATTTGTGCAAGAATTTTGGTGAGATGTTTGGCCCTGCTAAGTTTCATTTAGCTCTGCCAGTGAGTGTTTGTGTGCTTGTGCAAGTCTCCCTGACTTTTTGGGCAGATGCTGGTGGAAGCAGGGGCTGGAGCAAGGCTGACATCGTTTTTTTTCTGTGTGCTGTTGGATTTAGTTGAACCTTGTGTTTTAAAAATGGCACTGACAATCTAAATGAGACAACTGATGGGATATCTTGGAAGGAATTGTATGAATTTGATTTGAAATCCTGCATAATCCTTAGGTTCTGGTACATCTGCCAGTGATTTTAATTCTCCCAAACTTTAGTAAAAACAGGGCTTTCTGAAGGGCAGAGTTTAAAAATGCACTAAATATCACGTTGAAGGTTTTGCAGGAAAATTTTGACCTGCGTTTCTTCCCAGACCAGCTGGCTTTGTTGTAGGAGCCTGTGTGAAAACCTTTGAGGCGCACTTGTACAGGGCCTGGTCTGAAGGTAAAGGTTCCCTGTGTGTTGCAAATAAGTTATAATTGTCCACTTTTTTCCAACCCCAGCCAGCCCGTAAATTCTGCCATCACCCCTTCATAACTTGGGAGTTGGCTTTTTCCTCCATAGCTCTGATACCTCCTTAACATTTTCCTACTGCCAGAGATTATAATCAGTAACAAAAATAAACAAGCGTCTGCTCAGGAAAACAGCTATCAAATACTTCACTGAGCAGCATGGGTTTTACTCCGATGCTTCAAATAAGTCTTGGGATTGTGATTGTCTGCTAGGAACACAGACCCTGCGATACGAGACCTGGACACTCATCACACGTAATGAAGGTGGCCAAAACTTTGTAAGCGTGTGGGATGCGTACCAAAATTTTTAATTAGGCCAGAGCCACAGGCTGTGCCCCTTGTGTGTTGGGAAGCCGAATGGGAGGAGAGGTTTGGGAGTTGTTTGCAGAGAGGAGCTGACAGCAGGGCCGTTGATGGGACAGAGGTGGAGGGGACACGAAGGTGAGTGTCCGCCCAGTGATGCCAGCCCCGGATCCCATCGGCTCGCTCACACCGTAGCCCCGTAGCAGCCTGGCACAACCAACATGACGGGGAGAGGGTTTGAATGCCGTGAGAGATGCTGGGAGTTGTCATGACGTAAGAAGTATATTTGGGTACGCAGTCATTGTGTAATTAGGGAAGAGAGCTGGGTGCTTGGGTCTGGATGGGGGAGAGCGAAGGTGGAAGGGAAGGGCAGGGATGGGGACTGCTCAGCAGCAGCAGGCTCTGGCAGTTCCCTGCCCTTTTCAAAGGGGAGCTAGTGGGGCTTAAGGCAAGGGAGATCACCTGTTCCCACTGGGAGAAAAGACACGGGATTGATTCTGACCCCCAGAAGTGAATGGGCACTTCCAAAAACCATCTCTGTGATAACCCTCTCTTACACCAGATGAATTCTTTCAGGCTTACAGAAAAGACGACGGTGCTTTACCTCGGGAACAGAGACAGATTTTTTTTCTGTGCTACTGAGGCTGGACTCAGCGTCGTGAACAAACTGGGGTAAACAAGAAAATCAAACCTCTGATTTAAACATTAGCAAGTCAAGATACCGGGTTTGGTGGTTAGTTAATCCAGCCAGCAAACTCACTTTCCAAATGCCATCAAGAGGTTTTAAGGTGCAGTAAAGAGGCTGTAGCTGCGTCTACACCAGCAAGTAGTACAGCCTGGGAGCGGATCCATAATGCAGAAGAGTGCTGAGGTTGCAATGTGCGCACCATCCACCTTTCATCCAAGAGGAATCCACCTCACGTGCCCTCTCCATGATGCAAACCACAACAGGGTAAGTGGGGATGATTGGGGCATTCACTCTGTAAGTACTCTCCTGACCTGAGCTAACCACTAATGTGTAGGCACCTTGCGTGTGAACTGGCCCTGTTCCAGCTTCTCTGCAAAAATACTGGGGTAAGAAATACATTAAGAAATATTGCTTAATCCCAGAAGCATAATATTAGGCCTTATGGTATTAATACATGAATCATGCTGAATAATAACACATGATCAAATAGCTGAGACTTAACCATTTAAAAAAAAAAATCTTTTTCCACAGGAGGAAGTCATATTTTCAGAAGCTTTAAAGCACAAACAGCGTTCCTATGTAATAGATACAAATCTCCATCTTAGAAGATGCTAAGGTGGCTATATAAGGTGACGATGCTAAATCAAAAGAAGGCTGTCAGCAGCAGAGCTAGGAACAGGCTTCAGATTTTCTCATCTAATCCTAATGGCAGCCTCATGCACACGACATCAATGCCGGGCTTGCCCGTGCAGGAAGCTATCCCGACAGACTGAAGTTGGGAACCAGTCTGACTTTCAGAGAAGAGATTTAATTGCAGATGAATGATCAATGCCTTTTGCTTTTAGAAGCTTAGGCTAAATTTGGGAAGCGGGAGGGGGAGCTTCATTTGCCATGGGGTGTTGACCTGGCCAATGTCATTGCTGACACTGCCTGTGTTTGGTTTTTCATCGCTCTTCCCCTAAAGCAAGTGACTGTAACAGAAATAAGTGATGCTTCCAACATCAGTGTGGAGCTACTGACAGAGCAATTGCAAAGGGCAAGGTCTGGGCCAGTGTCCGTGCTTGGGAAAAGACCCTCAGGGTACGATGTGCCAGATACTGCCCTATCTGTGTCAGTTCACACCAGTGCTCATACCAGTAATTTCTTTTTTCCCCCCCCCCCTCTGTAGACAATACAGTCAATTTTCCTCTGCTTCTCCCAGCCTTTAGAAGGAAAATAAATAACTGCAGTTAAAATCGCGAGTCCTCGTAAAAACCTGCTTGTGACCAGAAAGCTAAGTATCAGAGCTTGCCTGAAGCTTAGGAAGAAGTGGCATCTTTTTCAATAAATTTACATCTCTAAATAGATGATAAGTGTTGAATCCATTTCCATATGTTTAAAATAGCAGAGCATTAAGGATTCTGGCACTTCAAGCTATCAACTAATTTGGGACTATTATAAGAATATCTTTTATACTAGTAGAGCAATTCATCTGAAAATCAGGGACAGTCTGCAGATCTGTGCCCTTTCAATATCATAAAGGATTGCAAATTGACAAAAAATCCTGTTTGCCTGAAGAGATTATGGTGCCTTACGACATTCAGATCTTTCCAAAATCACCTTTCAGCTCTTAATAAGCCAATTCATAATATACTGCTTGCGGGGTCTATGGCCACACGGTCTGCTCATGGGTACACAGATCCAACGATAAACAAGAATGTTGGTAGATGCTTTCTGGTGAAAAAGGCAGGAACTGTGGTGTCGCAACCTCTATGTCCGAACAAGATGCAAGGGCAGAAGCTGTCGAGTGCTGTCCTCCCCATTTCTCCCATCTCTGTATCCAGCCTGGGCTTACTAAGCCTCAGCTCTGGCCACATCTGGCTGGCTGCTTGCTGACCCTCAGCTGTCAAGCCCTAAATAAAGTTCACGACTCTTCATTCCTTTCATTGCACCTACATAGGAGATGAGTCTTACCATTTTCAAAAGGGCACTGAATGTTAAATGTGTACGCAGCCCGCGCTTCAGAAAGTTTCAAGGAAAATCGACTTCTTTCAAAATCAGCTGGTAGTGTTTTTACCTGCACGCAGTGGGATGAAGGCTTTGTGCTGGGCTTTGAGGGACAGAATAGAGGATGGATGAAGATATCTACAGAGCTTCAGGTGAAGTGATCCACAGTGAATCCAGCCTCTTCTGTCACCCTCAGTTTGCCGAGTCATCAAATATTTCCATCGTATTTCAGTACACTGCTCACAAATGTCGTGCCGTTGCTTTAATAAATGTATACCGCTCTCGAGCCTGGAGACGCTCCGCTGTGCCTGCACAGCACCCAGCGATGTGGTGTGATTCTGCTGATCTGGGTGTCAAGAGAAATAGAGACTTCAAAACTGCCTGCTTGCAGGACCAGGAAGATGACAAGGCATCGGTATATTCTCCATCACGTTTAACATGTGATCTTCCTATTCCTAAAAAGCAGGGACTTGGAGGAGGACAGATTTGGGGGATGTTTGATGACTTTTTAAAATTTATGTTTTGGAGCAGGCAGCGCCACCGGGGAAAGCTGCTAATTCGTAAGTGGATTTTGCACAGCCCAGATCTTCATCGCTATTTACGTGCTTGGTTTCTTACTGCCAAAGGAATAGGATGTTCAACCATTGACTTCGAAAGGGGGATGTCAGGATTTGTGGGAGCAGCAGGATCTTCATTCTGTAGAGATTTTTTAACTAACATATTTTGGTAGTTTAAAACTTCATTGGGAAACTGTGCATTTTTAATTCACCTTCCATCTACAACATCTTCTTGGCCTGGATCATTCTTCCCAGTTTTCTTGCTCTTTCCTCAGCTCCATTTACCATGGCAATGGCTTAACAACAAAAAAAAAAAAAAAAAAAAAAAAAAAAAAAAAAAAAAAAAAAAAAAAAGCAACCCAAAGCAAAGACGCCAGCCACAGCTGCATTCCTCGTTAAAGACAAGAAAACCACAAATCACTGTCTAGACACTCTGGAAAGCTGAGTATCCTCAGGAACGGGGAAGTCAGGTGGGGAACAATTTGCAAGATGCTGGCATGCTGGCTCCTGGACTCCAGCCTTGGGGGATGATGTGGTTGGGGTTTTGGGTGCTCGGGGAGGATGCAGCACCCAATGGGTGGATTGGAAATACCGTGGCAGCCAGGCGTTTTTCAGTTTTTAATAACCTCAGTGTAGATGCTCAGCAGCCAAAAACTGATGTGCTGGGCAGTAGTCACTCGGTTTGAGTCCCTGGAAGAAGCCACCGCTGCTGTGCTACAGTAGGACGTTTAATGCTGTTAGAGGCTCGGAGAAAACGTGTGTAAATCTGTGATGGTGCAAGCACTGTTGAAAGCCCTGCATAGACCAGGCTTTTGCAGGGACAGCTGCTTCAGCACTGCAAGCAAGTATGACAGTCAAGGCTCTGGACATGAGAAATGTGTGTTGTGAATAAGCCAGTACTGATAACAGTAAGAAATATTTTCTTTTTCAAGGTCCGTGGTGTAAAGAAGGTCTGTGAGGGGTTGGCCATG